>NW_027671433.1:2500-191166 GCF_964165515.1 Mesoplodon bidens | reverse complement strand
GGTCCGGTCCTCCCCGACCCACACTTGACAAATACTGTGCTCAGAGGCTCGGGGTGTCCGGCGAACACGGCCAAAGTGCAGGGTCCCCAGACAGACATCGTGGGCATGCAGGCCTCTGAGAGGCCAACCTCTTTTCCTAGAGAAAATCAGAGGGTCCCCGGAAATCACCGCCGTCTTCCTGAATGCGGAGAGGATGGCTGCAGCCACCAAGGTACCTCAGAAGCTCGCTGTTTCCCGCCCACGGCGGCTGAGGGAGTGGGTCAGTGTCCCCGTGAGGACACAGGTCTCCACGGGCCTGGGGTCACCACAGGTCCCCTCCCTCGCACTCCATCTTCTAGAAAGAAGTGGAAGCCGCCTGGGGCGTGCGGGTGTTCGACCGATTCACGGTGGTTCTTAATATTTTCCGCTGCAGCGCCCGCACCGAGGAGGCCCGGCTGCAGGTGGCACTGGCCGAGCTCCCCCTGCTCAGGTACCTGCAGAGCCTGGGCTCGGGGCAGACGGAACCCTCCTTGGACCCCTTCTTGCTTTCCCTACCTGGAGTGTTGCCAGGGTGGTGAGGGTGGAATGTGGCCAGTGGGGACGTGGCCAAGCGGCACACCTACCAGGGCACGCGGCCCACAAGGAGCGCCACCCAGCAAGGGACCCTGCGTCCCCGCCCGTGAAGGCCCACGCGGCGGGGAGGTCCCGAGCGAGCCTGTTCTTCCTGTCTAGATGCCCACTCCCCACCCAGGGCTCTGTGCCAGCCTCCCACGGGCACGTGCCCCCGTCTCCTGCGCCGACCCATTTCCACGCCAGGTCCTGCCTGAAAAACCACGTTGCCCACCTGGGCGGCCGAGGGCGGGACTCCCGCAACGTCACGGGGTCAGGTACAGTGTCTGACGTCTTGTCACCGGGAGCTCAGAAGGGCGGGTGTCGTGGCCACCACCCCTACAAAGGGGACGACGTCCCTCAGAGGTCCTGCTGGGGCCTCGTCCGTGGTCACAGTCAAAGGAGGGTGTCAAGGTGTTTCCCTGGTGCGGCCGTAACGAAGGACCACGAACCGGTGCCTTAAAACCACAGACATTGATCCTCCGTGAGTCCCGCAGAGCAGATCAAGGAGTTACAGGGGCTGGTTCCTTCTGGAGGCTCCAGGGGAGGGTCCTTCCCGCCCCTTCCAGCTTCTGGGGGCTCCGGGCGTCCCTGGGCTCGTGGCCGCGTCCCTCCCGTCTCTGCCTCTATCTTCACGTGGCTTCTCCTCTGTGTCTCTCCTCTTCTGTCTCTTAGAAGGACCCTGTCATTGGACGTAGGGCCACCCTCCTCCAGGAGGACCTCATCTCAGACCCTTCCCTGCATCACACCTGCAGAGACCCTGTTTCTTAATAAGGCCCCATTTGTAGGTCCTGGGGGTCAGGGTGTGGACACATCTTTGGGGCACCACTCAGCCCGCTGTGGGTATCATGGGGGCCCTTCTGAGGCTCTCCCCTTGGCCTCTTCCTCCTGGGTAAAGGGGAGCCCAGGTGACCTCAGAGGGCAGAAGTGCCAGGCCGCCTCGCGCTGGGCAGAGCTGTCTCAGGACAGAAGGTGTGGGGGCCAAGTGTACAGGGGAGCAGGCTGGGATGGGGAGGGGGGTCCCTGCAGCCCCAAGAGGGAGCCTGTCCACGTCCCCCGCAGGCACCCCCGTGTCTCTTGCGCCTTTCGTGTCTGCCCACTGACATCTTGCCATCTTGCATGTTTCTAGGAGAGTCTTTCCTGCAGGGGCAGCAGCGCCTCCTGAAAGATAAGGAAGCGAAGATTCGGAAGGCCCTGGACAGACTCCGCCGGAAGAGGCTTCTCCTGGGCCCGCAGCGGAGGCGGCGGGAGATCCCTGTGGTCTCCGTGGTGGGCTACACAAACTGCGGTGAGGAGTGGGCCCGCCGGGGCTGGGCGGGGTGCGCTAGGAGAACCCGCTTGCCGACCCGGCGAGACTGGGTGCTCGCGGAGGGCTATAGCCCCCGGTGAGGAGGATGGGACTCGGGCCCCATCCCTGGGCGTCTCGGGGGCGACGCGGCCCCCGTGTGACTGCTGTGCGCTGACGTCCCTCTCAGTGGATGTCCTCCAGACTCTGAGAACGACGAAGTGGGGACAGTTGTAAGTCCGTTGACAGTGGGCAGGATCTTCCAGGGATCAGAGTGAGAGCCGGATTGTGTGGTAAGCGTGTGTTTAGCTTTGTAAGAAACTGCCAGACCATCCTCCAACGTGGCCGTACCATCTTGCGTCCCTCCCAGCGATGCGTGGGGGGGGGGTGCTGCACATGCTTGTCGGCATTTCGTGTTGTCAGGATTGTGGATTCCGGCTGTTCTGATAGGTGTGTGGTGGTGCCTCATTGCTGTTTTAGTTTGCATTTCCCTGATGACAGAGGACGTGGAGCATCTTGTCACACGCTCATTTGCCATCAGTATATCTTTTTGGTGAGGTGTCTGTTACGGCCTCTGGCCCACGTTGTAGTAGGTTGTTTCCTTATTGCTGAACTTTAAGAATTGTTTTTATATTTTGGATACCAGTGCTTATGGATGCGTGTTTTGTACGTATTTTCTCCTAGGTCTGTGGCTTAACTTCTCAGTCCGCTGATGACGTCTTTGCAGAGCAGGCGTGTTTAATTTTCCGTGTTGTCATATGCTCAGACTCCGGGATCCTTTCTCTGCCGAGTCCAGTCTACCAGCAGGCCCATGAGAGGCGCTCGTCATTTCTGCCAGAGCGCTTGTGATCTCTAGCAGGTCTTTTTGGTTCTTTCTCGGGATTTCCACCTCTGCTTGCCTTGCCCATCCGTCCTTGCATGCTGTCTACTAAATCCATCAGGGCCCTTGGCACGTTCATCATAGTTGTTGTAAATTCCTGGTCCAGTAATTCCAGCATCCCTGGCACGTCTGGTTCTCACGCTTGCTGTGTCTCTTCGGGTTGCCTTTTGGTGCGCCTGGTAATTTTTTCTCGATAGCTGGACGTGATGCACGAGGTGAAAGGAACTGCTGTAAGTGGACCTTTGTGGGGAGGGGCTGATGTGTGGGGGAGGGGAAGCCTGCTGTGGTCCTGGGATCAGGGTTCAGTGCCTTACGGTGCCTGTGCCCCTGGGCTGTCACCTGCACAAGTGCTTCTCCGTTTCCATCCCCACCGAATCCTAACCCTGGCCTTCGGGGTGGGGTTGCGGGGTGCCAGACCCCCAAGCGAGCAGCTGTGCAGCGCAGCAGGAGGGAGGCCGCTGGCCCCCGCGCAGGCTCTCACCACGGAGCTGGGGCCGCGGCACCTGGGATCGGGAGAGACAGCACCTGCAGGGATTACTGCTGGGTCAGACCTGCAGCTGAAGGACGGAGGTCAGGCGTGACCAAGCACCTGCTGACCTGAGCGACCAGCAGCTGGAGGAGGTGGGACGAGCTGGCGGGCCCATGGGGAGTCACACCCAAGAAGACTCCGCCTCCCCTTGGCCTAGAGAATGGGGGACCCCGCCCCCTATGTCCCAGAGGATGGGGAGACCCCACCCCCCATGTCCCAGAAGATGGGGACCCCCGCACAGCCCAGAGAATGGGGGGACCCTGCTCTGTGGCCTCAGGCCCTGCCCGGCCCCTACTCCCGAGCCTCTGGCCTGTGTCCTGGCTGTGCCCTGAGGAGGGTCAGGTGACCCCAGAGACGGCAGCACCCAGGTGTCCGGGGAGTGGGGACAGACAGCGAAGCAGGGGCGCCACAGAGGGGCCGCGGCTCTGAGACTCTGTGCGAGGGTGGCCTCCCAGGGGGCGGGGGCGTGGGGACGGGATGGGGGGCTGGCCTCCCGTGGGGCTTGGGGCGCACGCTGGATGGCTGGTCGGTGGTGGACACGATGGTGGTGCCCACCAAAACGCCAGACCGGAAGCTCATCTTCGGCAGAGGGACCTTGGAGCGCCTGACAGGTGAGTCCAGCACACGTGTCCCCATCACCCTCCCAGAAACAGAGCAAGCATGGCCGTCCCTCTGGGCCTCACAGGAACTTGGATGAGACGGCAAAAGCCACCACGCCCGCGTGAGAATTCAAACGAGGCCCCAGGACACAGGCGGGACCTGTGAGAGTCGGGCGCACGCCAGCCCCGCGCCCCAGCCCAGCCCAGCCCACGCCCCGCCAGTGCCCGGCGGAGGGGGTCCTGCGTGTGACCCCTGCCTTCCATGGACCCCGACGTCCCCGCCCCAAACCCATGTCTAGCTCACAGCTCAGAGCCGGAGACGTGCCAAGGGGGGCGCTCACCGCCCATCTGTTGTCTAACGGGCACTCAGTCCCCGTGGGGTCACGGGACCCCCATGTGTGTGAGATCTACTCCCCTGACGAGGGACCCGGTCCGGTCCTCCCCGACCCACACTTGACAAATACTGTGCTCAGAGGCTCGGGGTGTCCGGCGAACACGGCCAAAGTGCAGGGTCCCCAGACAGACATCGTGGGCATGCAGGCCTCTGAGAGGCCAACCTCTTTTCCTAGAGAAAATCAGAGGGTCCCCGGAAATCACCGCCGTCTTCCTGAATGCGGAGAGGATGGCTGCAGCCACCAAGGTACCTCAGAAGCTCGCTGTTTCCCGCCCACGGCGGCTGAGGGAGTGGGTCAGTGTCCCCGTGAGGACACAGGTCTCCACGGGCCTGGGGTCACCACAGGTCCCCTCCCTCGCACTCCATCTTCTAGAAAGAAGTGGAAGCCGCCTGGGGCGTGCGGGTGTTCGACCGATTCACGGTGGTTCTTAATATTTTCCGCTGCAGCGCCCGCACCGAGGAGGCCCGGCTGCAGGTGGCACTGGCCGAGCTCCCCCTGCTCAGGTACCTGCAGAGCCTGGGCTCGGGGCAGACGGAACCCTCCTTGGACCCCTTCTTGCTTTCCCTACCTGGAGTGTTGCCAGGGTGGTGAGGGTGGAATGTGGCCAGTGGGGACGTGGCCAAGCGGCACACCTACCAGGGCACGCGGCCCACAAGGAGCGCCACCCAGCAAGGGACCCTGCGTCCCCGCCCGTGAAGGCCCACGCGGCGGGGAGGTCCCGAGCGAGCCTGTTCTTCCTGTCTAGATGCCCACTCCCCACCCAGGGCTCTGTGCCAGCCTCCCACGGGCACGTGCCCCCGTCTCCTGCGCCGACCCATTTCCACGCCAGGTCCTGCCTGAAAAACCACGTTGCCCACCTGGGCGGCCGAGGGCGGGACTCCCGCAACGTCACGGGGTCAGGTACAGTGTCTGACGTCTTGTCACCGGGAGCTCAGAAGGGCGGGTGTCGTGGCCACCACCCCTACAAAGGGGACGACGTCCCTCAGAGGTCCTGCTGGGGCCTCGTCCGTGGTCACAGTCAAAGGAGGGTGTCAAGGTGTTTCCCTGGTGCGGCCGTAACGAAGGACCACGAACCGGTGCCTTAAAACCACAGACATTGATCCTCCGTGAGTCCCGCAGAGCAGATCAAGGAGTTACAGGGGCTGGTTCCTTCTGGAGGCTCCAGGGGAGGGTCCTTCCCGCCCCTTCCAGCTTCTGGGGGCTCCGGGCGTCCCTGGGCTCGTGGCCGCGTCCCTCCCGTCTCTGCCTCTATCTTCACGTGGCTTCTCCTCTGTGTCTCTCCTCTTCTGTCTCTTAGAAGGACCCTGTCATTGGACGTAGGGCCACCCTCCTCCAGGAGGACCTCATCTCAGACCCTTCCCTGCATCACACCTGCAGAGACCCTGTTTCTTAATAAGGCCCCATTTGTAGGTCCTGGGGGTCAGGGTGTGGACACATCTTTGGGGCACCACTCAGCCCGCTGTGGGTATCATGGGGGCCCTTCTGAGGCTCTCCCCTTGGCCTCTTCCTCCTGGGTAAAGGGGAGCCCAGGTGACCTCAGAGGGCAGAAGTGCCAGGCCGCCTCGCGCTGGGCAGAGCTGTCTCAGGACAGAAGGTGTGGGGGCCAAGTGTACAGGGGAGCAGGCTGGGATGGGGAGGGGGGTCCCTGCAGCCCCAAGAGGGAGCCTGTCCACGTCCCCCGCAGGCACCCCCGTGTCTCTTGCGCCTTTCGTGTCTGCCCACTGACATCTTGCCATCTTGCATGTTTCTAGGAGAGTCTTTCCTGCAGGGGCAGCAGCGCCTCCTGAAAGATAAGGAAGCGAAGATTCGGAAGGCCCTGGACAGACTCCGCCGGAAGAGGCTTCTCCTGGGCCCGCAGCGGAGGCGGCGGGAGATCCCTGTGGTCTCCGTGGTGGGCTACACAAACTGCGGTGAGGAGTGGGCCCGCCGGGGCTGGGCGGGGTGCGCTAGGAGAACCCGCTTGCCGACCCGGCGAGACTGGGTGCTCGCGGAGGGCTATAGCCCCCGGTGAGGAGGATGGGACTCGGGCCCCATCCCTGGGCGTCTCGGGGGCGACGCGGCCCCCGTGTGACTGCTGTGCGCTGACGTCCCTCTCAGTGGATGTCCTCCAGACTCTGAGAACGACGAAGTGGGGACAGTTGTAAGTCCGTTGACAGTGGGCAGGATCTTCCAGGGATCAGAGTGAGAGCCGGATTGTGTGGTAAGCGTGTGTTTAGCTTTGTAAGAAACTGCCAGACCATCCTCCAACGTGGCCGTACCATCTTGCGTCCCTCCCAGCGATGCGTGGGGGGGGGGTGCTGCACATGCTTGTCGGCATTTCGTGTTGTCAGGATTGTGGATTCCGGCTGTTCTGATAGGTGTGTGGTGGTGCCTCATTGCTGTTTTAGTTTGCATTTCCCTGATGACAGAGGACGTGGAGCATCTTGTCACACGCTCATTTGCCATCAGTATATCTTTTTGGTGAGGTGTCTGTTACGGCCTCTGGCCCACGTTGTAGTAGGTTGTTTCCTTATTGCTGAACTTTAAGAATTGTTTTTATATTTTGGATACCAGTGCTTATGGATGCGTGTTTTGTACGTATTTTCTCCTAGGTCTGTGGCTTAACTTCTCAGTCCGCTGATGACGTCTTTGCAGAGCAGGCGTGTTTAATTTTCCGTGTTGTCATATGCTCAGACTCCGGGATCCTTTCTCTGCCGAGTCCAGTCTACCAGCAGGCCCATGAGAGGCGCTCGTCATTTCTGCCAGAGCGCTTGTGATCTCTAGCAGGTCTTTTTGGTTCTTTCTCGGGATTTCCACCTCTGCTTGCCTTGCCCATCCGTCCTTGCATGCTGTCTACTAAATCCATCAGGGCCCTTGGCACGTTCATCATAGTTGTTGTAAATTCCTGGTCCAGTAATTCCAGCATCCCTGGCACGTCTGGTTCTCACGCTTGCTGTGTCTCTTCGGGTTGCCTTTTGGTGCGCCTGGTAATTTTTTCTCGATAGCTGGACGTGATGCACGAGGTGAAAGGAACTGCTGTAAGTGGACCTTTGTGGGGAGGGGCTGATGTGTGGGGGAGGGGAAGCCTGCTGTGGTCCTGGGATCAGGGTTCAGTGCCTTACGGTGCCTGTGCCCCTGGGCTGTCACCTGCACAAGTGCTTCTCCGTTTCCATCCCCACCGAATCCTAACCCTGGCCTTCGGGGTGGGGTTGCGGGGTGCCAGACCCCCAAGCGAGCAGCTGTGCAGCGCAGCAGGAGGGAGGCCGCTGGCCCCCGCGCAGGCTCTCACCACGGAGCTGGGGCCGCGGCACCTGGGATCGGGAGAGACAGCACCTGCAGGGATTACTGCTGGGTCAGACCTGCAGCTGAAGGACGGAGGTCAGGCGTGACCAAGCACCTGCTGACCTGAGCGACCAGCAGCTGGAGGAGGTGGGACGAGCTGGCGGGCCCATGGGGAGTCACACCCAAGAAGACTCCGCCTCCCCTTGGCCTAGAGAATGGGGGACCCCGCCCCCTATGTCCCAGAGGATGGGGAGACCCCACCCCCCATGTCCCAGAAGATGGGGACCCCCGCACAGCCCAGAGAATGGGGGGACCCTGCTCTGTGGCCTCAGGCCCTGCCCGGCCCCTACTCCCGAGCCTCTGGCCTGTGTCCTGGCTGTGCCCTGAGGAGGGTCAGGTGACCCCAGAGACGGCAGCACCCAGGTGTCCGGGGAGTGGGGACAGACAGCGAAGCAGGGGCGCCACAGAGGGGCCGCGGCTCTGAGACTCTGTGCGAGGGTGGCCTCCCAGGGGGCGGGGGCGTGGGGACGGGATGGGGGGCTGGCCTCCCGTGGGGCTTGGGGCGCACGCTGGATGGCTGGTCGGTGGTGGACACGATGGTGGTGCCCACCAAAACGCCAGACCGGAAGCTCATCTTCGGCAGAGGGACCTTGGAGCGCCTGACAGGTGAGTCCAGCACACGTGTCCCCATCACCCTCCCAGAAACAGAGCAAGCATGGCCGTCCCTCTGGGCCTCACAGGAACTTGGATGAGACGGCAAAAGCCACCACGCCCGCGTGAGAATTCAAACGAGGCCCCAGGACACAGGCGGGACCTGTGAGAGTCGGGCGCACGCCAGCCCCGCGCCCCAGCCCAGCCCAGCCCACGCCCCGCCAGTGCCCGGCGGAGGGGGTCCTGCGTGTGACCCCTGCCTTCCATGGACCCCGACGTCCCCGCCCCAAACCCATGTCTAGCTCACAGCTCAGAGCCGGAGACGTGCCAAGGGGGGCGCTCACCGCCCATCTGTTGTCTAACGGGCACTCAGTCCCCGTGGGGTCACGGGACCCCCATGTGTGTGAGATCTACTCCCCTGACGAGGGACCCGGTCCGGTCCTCCCCGACCCACACTTGACAAATACTGTGCTCAGAGGCTCGGGGTGTCCGGCGAACACGGCCAAAGTGCAGGGTCCCCAGACAGACATCGTGGGCATGCAGGCCTCTGAGAGGCCAACCTCTTTTCCTAGAGAAAATCAGAGGGTCCCCGGAAATCACCGCCGTCTTCCTGAATGCGGAGAGGATGGCTGCAGCCACCAAGGTACCTCAGAAGCTCGCTGTTTCCCGCCCACGGCGGCTGAGGGAGTGGGTCAGTGTCCCCGTGAGGACACAGGTCTCCACGGGCCTGGGGTCACCACAGGTCCCCTCCCTCGCACTCCATCTTCTAGAAAGAAGTGGAAGCCGCCTGGGGCGTGCGGGTGTTCGACCGATTCACGGTGGTTCTTAATATTTTCCGCTGCAGCGCCCGCACCGAGGAGGCCCGGCTGCAGGTGGCACTGGCCGAGCTCCCCCTGCTCAGGTACCTGCAGAGCCTGGGCTCGGGGCAGACGGAACCCTCCTTGGACCCCTTCTTGCTTTCCCTACCTGGAGTGTTGCCAGGGTGGTGAGGGTGGAATGTGGCCAGTGGGGACGTGGCCAAGCGGCACACCTACCAGGGCACGCGGCCCACAAGGAGCGCCACCCAGCAAGGGACCCTGCGTCCCCGCCCGTGAAGGCCCACGCGGCGGGGAGGTCCCGAGCGAGCCTGTTCTTCCTGTCTAGATGCCCACTCCCCACCCAGGGCTCTGTGCCAGCCTCCCACGGGCACGTGCCCCCGTCTCCTGCGCCGACCCATTTCCACGCCAGGTCCTGCCTGAAAAACCACGTTGCCCACCTGGGCGGCCGAGGGCGGGACTCCCGCAACGTCACGGGGTCAGGTACAGTGTCTGACGTCTTGTCACCGGGAGCTCAGAAGGGCGGGTGTCGTGGCCACCACCCCTACAAAGGGGACGACGTCCCTCAGAGGTCCTGCTGGGGCCTCGTCCGTGGTCACAGTCAAAGGAGGGTGTCAAGGTGTTTCCCTGGTGCGGCCGTAACGAAGGACCACGAACCGGTGCCTTAAAACCACAGACATTGATCCTCCGTGAGTCCCGCAGAGCAGATCAAGGAGTTACAGGGGCTGGTTCCTTCTGGAGGCTCCAGGGGAGGGTCCTTCCCGCCCCTTCCAGCTTCTGGGGGCTCCGGGCGTCCCTGGGCTCGTGGCCGCGTCCCTCCCGTCTCTGCCTCTATCTTCACGTGGCTTCTCCTCTGTGTCTCTCCTCTTCTGTCTCTTAGAAGGACCCTGTCATTGGACGTAGGGCCACCCTCCTCCAGGAGGACCTCATCTCAGACCCTTCCCTGCATCACACCTGCAGAGACCCTGTTTCTTAATAAGGCCCCATTTGTAGGTCCTGGGGGTCAGGGTGTGGACACATCTTTGGGGCACCACTCAGCCCGCTGTGGGTATCATGGGGGCCCTTCTGAGGCTCTCCCCTTGGCCTCTTCCTCCTGGGTAAAGGGGAGCCCAGGTGACCTCAGAGGGCAGAAGTGCCAGGCCGCCTCGCGCTGGGCAGAGCTGTCTCAGGACAGAAGGTGTGGGGGCCAAGTGTACAGGGGAGCAGGCTGGGATGGGGAGGGGGGTCCCTGCAGCCCCAAGAGGGAGCCTGTCCACGTCCCCCGCAGGCACCCCCGTGTCTCTTGCGCCTTTCGTGTCTGCCCACTGACATCTTGCCATCTTGCATGTTTCTAGGAGAGTCTTTCCTGCAGGGGCAGCAGCGCCTCCTGAAAGATAAGGAAGCGAAGATTCGGAAGGCCCTGGACAGACTCCGCCGGAAGAGGCTTCTCCTGGGCCCGCAGCGGAGGCGGCGGGAGATCCCTGTGGTCTCCGTGGTGGGCTACACAAACTGCGGTGAGGAGTGGGCCCGCCGGGGCTGGGCGGGGTGCGCTAGGAGAACCCGCTTGCCGACCCGGCGAGACTGGGTGCTCGCGGAGGGCTATAGCCCCCGGTGAGGAGGATGGGACTCGGGCCCCATCCCTGGGCGTCTCGGGGGCGACGCGGCCCCCGTGTGACTGCTGTGCGCTGACGTCCCTCTCAGTGGATGTCCTCCAGACTCTGAGAACGACGAAGTGGGGACAGTTGTAAGTCCGTTGACAGTGGGCAGGATCTTCCAGGGATCAGAGTGAGAGCCGGATTGTGTGGTAAGCGTGTGTTTAGCTTTGTAAGAAACTGCCAGACCATCCTCCAACGTGGCCGTACCATCTTGCGTCCCTCCCAGCGATGCGTGGGGGGGGGGTGCTGCACATGCTTGTCGGCATTTCGTGTTGTCAGGATTGTGGATTCCGGCTGTTCTGATAGGTGTGTGGTGGTGCCTCATTGCTGTTTTAGTTTGCATTTCCCTGATGACAGAGGACGTGGAGCATCTTGTCACACGCTCATTTGCCATCAGTATATCTTTTTGGTGAGGTGTCTGTTACGGCCTCTGGCCCACGTTGTAGTAGGTTGTTTCCTTATTGCTGAACTTTAAGAATTGTTTTTATATTTTGGATACCAGTGCTTATGGAGGCGTGTTTTGCACGTATTTTCTCCCAGGTCTGTGGCTTAACTTCTCAGTCCGCTGATGACGTCTTTGCAGAGCAGGCGTGTTTAATTTTCCGTGTTGTCATAAGCTCAGACTCCGGGATCCTTTCTCTGCCGAGTCCAGTCTACCAGCAGGCCCATGAGAGGCGCTCGTCATTTCTGCCAGAGCGCTTGTGATCTCTAGCAGGTCTTTTTGGTTCTTTCTCGGGATTTCCACCTCTGCTTGCCTTGCCCATCCGTCCTTGCATGCTGTCTACTAAATCCATCAGGGCCCTTGGCACGTTCATCATAGTTGTTGTAAATTCCTGGTCCAGTAATTCCAGCATCCCTGGCACGTCTGGTTCTCACGCTTGCTGTGTCTCTTCGGGTTGCCTTTTGGTGCGCCTGGTAATTTTTTCTCGATAGCTGGACGTGATGCACGAGGTGAAAGGAACTGCTGTAAGTGGACCTTTGTGGGGAGGGGCTGATGTGTGGGGGAGGGGAAGCCTGCTGTGGTCCTGGGATCAGGGTTCAGTGCCTTACGGTGCCTGTGCCCCTGGGCTGTCACCTGCACAAGTGCTTCTCCGTTTCCATCCCCACCGAATCCTAACCCTGGCCTTCGGGGTGGGGTTGCGGGGTGCCAGACCCCCAAGCGAGCAGCTGTGCAGCGCAGCAGGAGGGAGGCCGCTGGCCCCCGCGCAGGCTCTCACCACGGAGCTGGGGCCGCGGCACCTGGGATCGGGAGAGACAGCACCTGCAGGGATTACTGCTGGGTCAGACCTGCAGCTGAAGGACGGAGGTCAGGCGTGACCAAGCACCTGCTGACCTGAGCGACCAGCAGCTGGAGGAGGTGGGACGAGCTGGCGGGCCCATGGGGAGTCACACCCAAGAAGACTCCGCCTCCCCTTGGCCTAGAGAATGGGGGACCCCGCCCCCTATGTCCCAGAGGATGGGGAGACCCCACCCCCCATGTCCCAGAAGATGGGGACCCCCGCACAGCCCAGAGAATGGGGGGACCCTGCTCTGTGGCCTCAGGCCCTGCCCGGCCCCTACTCCCGAGCCTCTGGCCTGTGTCCTGGCTGTGCCCTGAGGAGGGTCAGGTGACCCCAGAGACGGCAGCACCCAGGTGTCCGGGGAGTGGGGACAGACAGCGAAGCAGGGGCGCCACAGAGGGGCCGCGGCTCTGAGACTCTGTGCGAGGGTGGCCTCCCAGGGGGCGGGGGCGTGGGGACGGGATGGGGGGCTGGCCTCCCGTGGGGCTTGGGGCGCACGCTGGATGGCTGGTCGGTGGTGGACACGATGGTGGTGCCCACCAAAACGCCAGACCGGAAGCTCATCTTCGGCAGAGGGACCTTGGAGCGCCTGACAGGTGAGTCCAGCACACGTGTCCCCATCACCCTCCCAGAAACAGAGCAAGCATGGCCGTCCCTCTGGGCCTCACAGGAACTTGGATGAGACGGCAAAAGCCACCACGCCCGCGTGAGAATTCAAACGAGGCCCCAGGACACAGGCGGGACCTGTGAGAGTCGGGCGCACGCCAGCCCCGCGCCCCAGCCCAGCCCAGCCCACGCCCCGCCAGTGCCCGGCGGAGGGGGTCCTGCGTGTGACCCCTGCCTTCCATGGACCCCGACGTCCCCGCCCCAAACCCATGTCTAGCTCACAGCTCAGAGCCGGAGACGTGCCAAGGGGGGCGCTCACCGCCCATCTGTTGTCTAACGGGCACTCAGTCCCCGTGGGGTCACGGGACCCCCATGTGTGTGAGATCTACTCCCCTGACGAGGGACCCGGTCCGGTCCTCCCCGACCCACACTTGACAAATACTGTGCTCAGAGGCTCGGGGTGTCCGGCGAACACGGCCAAAGTGCAGGGTCCCCAGACAGACATCGTGGGCATGCAGGCCTCTGAGAGGCCAACCTCTTTTCCTAGAGAAAATCAGAGGGTCCCCGGAAATCACCGCCGTCTTCCTGAATGCGGAGAGGATGGCTGCAGCCACCAAGGTACCTCAGAAGCTCGCTGTTTCCCGCCCACGGCGGCTGAGGGAGTGGGTCAGTGTCCCCGTGAGGACACAGGTCTCCACGGGCCTGGGGTCACCACAGGTCCCCTCCCTCGCACTCCATCTTCTAGAAAGAAGTGGAAGCCGCCTGGGGCGTGCGGGTGTTCGACCGATTCACGGTGGTTCTTAATATTTTCCGCTGCAGCGCCCGCACCGAGGAGGCCCGGCTGCAGGTGGCACTGGCCGAGCTCCCCCTGCTCAGGTACCTGCAGAGCCTGGGCTCGGGGCAGACGGAACCCTCCTTGGACCCCTTCTTGCTTTCCCTACCTGGAGTGTTGCCAGGGTGGTGAGGGTGGAATGTGGCCAGTGGGGACGTGGCCAAGCGGCACACCTACCAGGGCACGCGGCCCACAAGGAGCGCCACCCAGCAAGGGACCCTGCGTCCCCGCCCGTGAAGGCCCACGCGGCGGGGAGGTCCCGAGCGAGCCTGTTCTTCCTGTCTAGATGCCCACTCCCCACCCAGGGCTCTGTGCCAGCCTCCCACGGGCACGTGCCCCCGTCTCCTGCGCCGACCCATTTCCACGCCAGGTCCTGCCTGAAAAACCACGTTGCCCACCTGGGCGGCCGAGGGCGGGACTCCCGCAACGTCACGGGGTCAGGTACAGTGTCTGACGTCTTGTCACCGGGAGCTCAGAAGGGCGGGTGTCGTGGCCACCACCCCTACAAAGGGGACGACGTCCCTCAGAGGTCCTGCTGGGGCCTCGTCCGTGGTCACAGTCAAAGGAGGGTGTCAAGGTGTTTCCCTGGTGCGGCCGTAACGAAGGACCACGAACCGGTGCCTTAAAACCACAGACATTGATCCTCCGTGAGTCCCGCAGAGCAGATCAAGGAGTTACAGGGGCTGGTTCCTTCTGGAGGCTCCAGGGGAGGGTCCTTCCCGCCCCTTCCAGCTTCTGGGGGCTCCGGGCGTCCCTGGGCTCGTGGCCGCGTCCCTCCCGTCTCTGCCTCTATCTTCACGTGGCTTCTCCTCTGTGTCTCTCCTCTTCTGTCTCTTAGAAGGACCCTGTCATTGGACGTAGGGCCACCCTCCTCCAGGAGGACCTCATCTCAGACCCTTCCCTGCATCACACCTGCAGAGACCCTGTTTCTTAATAAGGCCCCATTTGTAGGTCCTGGGGGTCAGGGTGTGGACACATCTTTGGGGCACCACTCAGCCCGCTGTGGGTATCATGGGGGCCCTTCTGAGGCTCTCCCCTTGGCCTCTTCCTCCTGGGTAAAGGGGAGCCCAGGTGACCTCAGAGGGCAGAAGTGCCAGGCCGCCTCGCGCTGGGCAGAGCTGTCTCAGGACAGAAGGTGTGGGGGCCAAGTGTACAGGGGAGCAGGCTGGGATGGGGAGGGGGGTCCCTGCAGCCCCAAGAGGGAGCCTGTCCACGTCCCCCGCAGGCACCCCCGTGTCTCTTGCGCCTTTCGTGTCTGCCCACTGACATCTTGCCATCTTGCATGTTTCTAGGAGAGTCTTTCCTGCAGGGGCAGCAGCGCCTCCTGAAAGATAAGGAAGCGAAGATTCGGAAGGCCCTGGACAGACTCCGCCGGAAGAGGCTTCTCCTGGGCCCGCAGCGGAGGCGGCGGGAGATCCCTGTGGTCTCCGTGGTGGGCTACACAAACTGCGGTGAGGAGTGGGCCCGCCGGGGCTGGGCGGGGTGCGCTAGGAGAACCCGCTTGCCGACCCGGCGAGACTGGGTGCTCGCGGAGGGCTATAGCCCCCGGTGAGGAGGATGGGACTCGGGCCCCATCCCTGGGCGTCTCGGGGGCGACGCGGCCCCCGTGTGACTGCTGTGCGCTGACGTCCCTCTCAGTGGATGTCCTCCAGACTCTGAGAACGACGAAGTGGGGACAGTTGTAAGTCCGTTGACAGTGGGCAGGATCTTCCAGGGATCAGAGTGAGAGCCGGATTGTGTGGTAAGCGTGTGTTTAGCTTTGTAAGAAACTGCCAGACCATCCTCCAACGTGGCCGTACCATCTTGCGTCCCTCCCAGCGATGCGTGGGGGGGGGGTGCTGCACATGCTTGTCGGCATTTCGTGTTGTCAGGATTGTGGATTCCGGCTGTTCTGATAGGTGTGTGGTGGTGCCTCATTGCTGTTTTAGTTTGCATTTCCCTGATGACAGAGGACGTGGAGCATCTTGTCACACGCTCATTTGCCATCAGTATATCTTTTTGGTGAGGTGTCTGTTACGGCCTCTGGCCCACGTTGTAGTAGGTTGTTTCCTTATTGCTGAACTTTAAGAATTGTTTTTATATTTTGGATACCAGTGCTTATGGAGGCGTGTTTTGCACGTATTTTCTCCCAGGTCTGTGGCTTAACTTCTCAGTCCGCTGATGACGTCTTTGCAGAGCAGGCGTGTTTAATTTTCCGTGTTGTCATATGCTCAGACTCCGGGATCCTTTCTCTGCCGAGTCCAGTCTACCAGCAGGCCCATGAGAGGCGCTCGTCATTTCTGCCAGAGCGCTTGTGATCTCTAGCAGGTCTTTTTGGTTCTTTCTCGGGATTTCCACCTCTGCTTGCCTTGCCCATCCGTCCTTGCATGCTGTCTACTAAATCCATCAGGGCCCTTGGCACGTTCATCATAGTTGTTGTAAATTCCTGGTCCAGTAATTCCAGCATCCCTGGCACGTCTGGTTCTCACGCTTGCTGTGTCTCTTCGGGTTGCCTTTTGGTGCGCCTGGTAATTTTTTCTCGATAGCTGGACGTGATGCACGAGGTGAAAGGAACTGCTGTAAGTGGACCTTTGTGGGGAGGGGCTGATGTGTGGGGGAGGGGAAGCCTGCTGTGGTCCTGGGATCAGGGTTCAGTGCCTTACGGTGCCTGTGCCCCTGGGCTGTCACCTGCACAAGTGCTTCTCCGTTTCCATCCCCACCGAATCCTAACCCTGGCCTTCGGGGTGGGGTTGCGGGGTGCCAGACCCCCAAGCGAGCAGCTGTGCAGCGCAGCAGGAGGGAGGCCGCTGGCCCCCGCGCAGGCTCTCACCACGGAGCTGGGGCCGCGGCACCTGGGATCGGGAGAGACAGCACCTGCAGGGATTACTGCTGGGTCAGACCTGCAGCTGAAGGACGGAGGTCAGGCGTGACCAAGCACCTGCTGACCTGAGCGACCAGCAGCTGGAGGAGGTGGGACGAGCTGGCGGGCCCATGGGGAGTCACACCCAAGAAGACTCCGCCTCCCCTTGGCCTAGAGAATGGGGGACCCCGCCCCCTATGTCCCAGAGGATGGGGAGACCCCACCCCCCATGTCCCAGAAGATGGGGACCCCCGCACAGCCCAGAGAATGGGGGGACCCTGCTCTGTGGCCTCAGGCCCTGCCCGGCCCCTACTCCCGAGCCTCTGGCCTGTGTCCTGGCTGTGCCCTGAGGAGGGTCAGGTGACCCCAGAGACGGCAGCACCCAGGTGTCCGGGGAGTGGGGACAGACAGCGAAGCAGGGGCGCCACAGAGGGGCCGCGGCTCTGAGACTCTGTGCGAGGGTGGCCTCCCAGGGGGCGGGGGCGTGGGGACGGGATGGGGGGCTGGCCTCCCGTGGGGCTTGGGGCGCACGCTGGATGGCTGGTCGGTGGTGGACACGATGGTGGTGCCCACCAAAACGCCAGACCGGAAGCTCATCTTCGGCAGAGGGACCTTGGAGCGCCTGACAGGTGAGTCCAGCACACGTGTCCCCATCACCCTCCCAGAAACAGAGCAAGCATGGCCGTCCCTCTGGGCCTCACAGGAACTTGGATGAGACGGCAAAAGCCACCACGCCCGCGTGAGAATTCAAACGAGGCCCCAGGACACAGGCGGGACCTGTGAGAGTCGGGCGCACGCCAGCCCCGCGCCCCAGCCCAGCCCAGCCCACGCCCCGCCAGTGCCCGGCGGAGGGGGTCCTGCGTGTGACCCCTGCCTTCCATGGACCCCGACGTCCCCGCCCCAAACCCATGTCTAGCTCACAGCTCAGAGCCGGAGACGTGCCAAGGGGGGCGCTCACCGCCCATCTGTTGTCTAACGGGCACTCAGTCCCCGTGGGGTCACGGGACCCCCATGTGTGTGAGATCTACTCCCCTGACGAGGGACCCGGTCCGGTCCTCCCCGACCCACACTTGACAAATACTGTGCTCAGAGGCTCGGGGTGTCCGGCGAACACGGCCAAAGTGCAGGGTCCCCAGACAGACATCGTGGGCATGCAGGCCTCTGAGAGGCCAACCTCTTTTCCTAGAGAAAATCAGAGGGTCCCCGGAAATCACCGCCGTCTTCCTGAATGCGGAGAGGATGGCTGCAGCCACCAAGGTACCTCAGAAGCTCGCTGTTTCCCGCCCACGGCGGCTGAGGGAGTGGGTCAGTGTCCCCGTGAGGACACAGGTCTCCACGGGCCTGGGGTCACCACAGGTCCCCTCCCTCGCACTCCATCTTCTAGAAAGAAGTGGAAGCCGCCTGGGGCGTGCGGGTGTTCGACCGATTCACGGTGGTTCTTAATATTTTCCGCTGCAGCGCCCGCACCGAGGAGGCCCGGCTGCAGGTGGCACTGGCCGAGCTCCCCCTGCTCAGGTACCTGCAGAGCCTGGGCTCGGGGCAGACGGAACCCTCCTTGGACCCCTTCTTGCTTTCCCTACCTGGAGTGTTGCCAGGGTGGTGAGGGTGGAATGTGGCCAGTGGGGACGTGGCCAAGCGGCACACCTACCAGGGCACGCGGCCCACAAGGAGCGCCACCCAGCAAGGGACCCTGCGTCCCCGCCCGTGAAGGCCCACGCGGCGGGGAGGTCCCGAGCGAGCCTGTTCTTCCTGTCTAGATGCCCACTCCCCACCCAGGGCTCTGTGCCAGCCTCCCACGGGCACGTGCCCCCGTCTCCTGCGCCGACCCATTTCCACGCCAGGTCCTGCCTGAAAAACCACGTTGCCCACCTGGGCGGCCGAGGGCGGGACTCCCGCAACGTCACGGGGTCAGGTACAGTGTCTGACGTCTTGTCACCGGGAGCTCAGAAGGGCGGGTGTCGTGGCCACCACCCCTACAAAGGGGACGACGTCCCTCAGAGGTCCTGCTGGGGCCTCGTCCGTGGTCACAGTCAAAGGAGGGTGTCAAGGTGTTTCCCTGGTGCGGCCGTAACGAAGGACCACGAACCGGTGCCTTAAAACCACAGACATTGATCCTCCGTGAGTCCCGCAGAGCAGATCAAGGAGTTACAGGGGCTGGTTCCTTCTGGAGGCTCCAGGGGAGGGTCCTTCCCGCCCCTTCCAGCTTCTGGGGGCTCCGGGCGTCCCTGGGCTCGTGGCCGCGTCCCTCCCGTCTCTGCCTCTATCTTCACGTGGCTTCTCCTCTGTGTCTCTCCTCTTCTGTCTCTTAGAAGGACCCTGTCATTGGACGTAGGGCCACCCTCCTCCAGGAGGACCTCATCTCAGACCCTTCCCTGCATCACACCTGCAGAGACCCTGTTTCTTTTTTTTTTTTTTTTTTTTTTTTTTTTTTTCTTTTTGCGGTATGTGGGCCTCTCACTGCTGTGGCCTCTCCCGTTGCGGAGCACAGGCTCTAGACGCGCAGGCCCAGCGGCCATGGCTCACGGGCCCAGCCGCTCCGCGGCATGTGGGATCCTCCCAGACCGGGGCACGAACCCGTATCCCCTGCATCGGCAGGCGGACTTCTCAACCACTGCGCCACCAGGGAGGCCCTACCCTGTTTCTTAATAAGGCCCCATTTGTAGGTCCTGGGGGTCAGGGTGTGGACACATCTTTGGGGCACCACTCAGCCCGCTGTGGGTATCATGGGGGCCCTTCTGAGGCTCTCCCCTTGGCCTCTTCCTCCTGGGTAAAGGGGAGCCCAGGTGACCTCAGAGGGCAGAAGTGCCAGGCCGCCTCGCGCTGGGCAGAGCTGTCTCAGGACAGAAGGTGTGGGGGCCAAGTGTACAGGGGAGCAGGCTGGGATGGGGAGGGGGGTCCCTGCAGCCCCAAGAGGGAGCCTGTCCACGTCCCCCGCAGGCACCCCCGTGTCTCTTGCGCCTTTCGTGTCTGCCCACTGACATCTTGCCATCTTGCATGTTTCTAGGAGAGTCTTTCCTGCAGGGGCAGCAGCGCCTCCTGAAAGATAAGGAAGCGAAGATTCGGAAGGCCCTGGACAGACTCCGCCGGAAGAGGCTTCTCCTGGGCCCGCAGCGGAGGCGGCGGGAGATCCCTGTGGTCTCCGTGGTGGGCTACACAAACTGCGGTGAGGAGTGGGCCCGCCGGGGCTGGGCGGGGTGCGCTAGGAGAACCCGCTTGCCGACCCGGCGAGACTGGGTGCTCGCGGAGGGCTATAGCCCCCGGTGAGGAGGATGGGACTCGGGCCCCATCCCTGGGCGTCTCGGGGGCGACGCGGCCCCCGTGTGACTGCTGTGCGCTGACGTCCCTCTCAGTGGATGTCCTCCAGACTCTGAGAACGACGAAGTGGGGACAGTTGTAAGTCCGTTGACAGTGGGCAGGATCTTCCAGGGATCAGAGTGAGAGCCGGATTGTGTGGTAAGCGTGTGTTTAGCTTTGTAAGAAACTGCCAGACCATCCTCCAACGTGGCCGTACCATCTTGCGTCCCTCCCAGCGATGCGTGGGGGGGGGGTGCTGCACATGCTTGTCGGCATTTCGTGTTGTCAGGATTGTGGATTCCGGCTGTTCTGATAGGTGTGTGGTGGTGCCTCATTGCTGTTTTAGTTTGCATTTCCCTGATGACAGAGGACGTGGAGCATCTTGTCACACGCTCATTTGCCATCAGTATATCTTTTTGGTGAGGTGTCTGTTACGGCCTCTGGCCCACGTTGTAGTAGGTTGTTTCCTTATTGCTGAACTTTAAGAATTGTTTTTATATTTTGGATACCAGTGCTTATGGAGGCGTGTTTTGCACGTATTTTCTCCCAGGTCTGTGGCTTAACTTCTCAGTCCGCTGATGACGTCTTTGCAGAGCAGGCGTGTTTAATTTTCCGTGTTGTCATATGCTCAGACTCCGGGATCCTTTCTCTGCCGAGTCCAGTCTACCAGCAGGCCCATGAGAGGCGCTCGTCATTTCTGCCAGAGCGCTTGTGATCTCTAGCAGGTCTTTTTGGTTCTTTCTCGGGATTTCCACCTCTGCTTGCCTTGCCCATCCGTCCTTGCATGCTGTCTACTAAATCCATCAGGGCCCTTGGCACGTTCATCATAGTTGTTGTAAATTCCTGGTCCAGTAATTCCAGCATCCCTGGCACGTCTGGTTCTCACGCTTGCTGTGTCTCTTCGGGTTGCCTTTTGGTGCGCCTGGTAATTTTTTCTCGATAGCTGGACGTGATGCACGAGGTGAAAGGAACTGCTGTAAGTGGACCTTTGTGGGGAGGGGCTGATGTGTGGGGGAGGGGAAGCCTGCTGTGGTCCTGGGATCAGGGTTCAGTGCCTTACGGTGCCTGTGCCCCTGGGCTGTCACCTGCACAAGTGCTTCTCCGTTTCCATCCCCACCGAATCCTAACCCTGGCCTTCGGGGTGGGGTTGCGGGGTGCCAGACCCCCAAGCGAGCAGCTGTGCAGCGCAGCAGGAGGGAGGCCGCTGGCCCCCGCGCAGGCTCTCACCACGGAGCTGGGGCCGCGGCACCTGGGATCGGGAGAGACAGCACCTGCAGGGATTACTGCTGGGTCAGACCTGCAGCTGAAGGACGGAGGTCAGGCGTGACCAAGCACCTGCTGACCTGAGCGACCAGCAGCTGGAGGAGGTGGGACGAGCTGGCGGGCCCATGGGGAGTCACACCCAAGAAGACTCCGCCTCCCCTTGGCCTAGAGAATGGGGGACCCCGCCCCCTATGTCCCAGAGGATGGGGAGACCCCACCCCCCATGTCCCAGAAGATGGGGACCCCCGCACAGCCCAGAGAATGGGGGGACCCTGCTCTGTGGCCTCAGGCCCTGCCCGGCCCCTACTCCCGAGCCTCTGGCCTGTGTCCTGGCTGTGCCCTGAGGAGGGTCAGGTGACCCCAGAGACGGCAGCACCCAGGTGTCCGGGGAGTGGGGACAGACAGCGAAGCAGGGGCGCCACAGAGGGGCCGCGGCTCTGAGACTCTGTGCGAGGGTGGCCTCCCAGGGGGCGGGGGCGTGGGGACGGGATGGGGGGCTGGCCTCCCGTGGGGCTTGGGGCGCACGCTGGATGGCTGGTCGGTGGTGGACACGATGGTGGTGCCCACCAAAACGCCAGACCGGAAGCTCATCTTCGGCAGAGGGACCTTGGAGCGCCTGACAGGTGAGTCCAGCACACGTGTCCCCATCACCCTCCCAGAAACAGAGCAAGCATGGCCGTCCCTCTGGGCCTCACAGGAACTTGGATGAGACGGCAAAAGCCACCACGCCCGCGTGAGAATTCAAACGAGGCCCCAGGACACAGGCGGGACCTGTGAGAGTCGGGCGCACGCCAGCCCCGCGCCCCAGCCCAGCCCAGCCCACGCCCCGCCAGTGCCCGGCGGAGGGGGTCCTGCGTGTGACCCCTGCCTTCCATGGACCCCGACGTCCCCGCCCCAAACCCATGTCTAGCTCACAGCTCAGAGCCGGAGACGTGCCAAGGGGGGCGCTCACCGCCCATCTGTTGTCTAACGGGCACTCAGTCCCCGTGGGGTCACGGGACCCCCATGTGTGTGAGATCTACTCCCCTGACGAGGGACCCGGTCCGGTCCTCCCCGACCCACACTTGACAAATACTGTGCTCAGAGGCTCGGGGTGTCCGGCGAACACGGCCAAAGTGCAGGGTCCCCAGACAGACATCGTGGGCATGCAGGCCTCTGAGAGGCCAACCTCTTTTCCTAGAGAAAATCAGAGGGTCCCCGGAAATCACCGCCGTCTTCCTGAATGCGGAGAGGATGGCTGCAGCCACCAAGGTACCTCAGAAGCTCGCTGTTTCCCGCCCACGGCGGCTGAGGGAGTGGGTCAGTGTCCCCGTGAGGACACAGGTCTCCACGGGCCTGGGGTCACCACAGGTCCCCTCCCTCGCACTCCATCTTCTAGAAAGAAGTGGAAGCCGCCTGGGGCGTGCGGGTGTTCGACCGATTCACGGTGGTTCTTAATATTTTCCGCTGCAGCGCCCGCACCGAGGAGGCCCGGCTGCAGGTGGCACTGGCCGAGCTCCCCCTGCTCAGGTACCTGCAGAGCCTGGGCTCGGGGCAGACGGAACCCTCCTTGGACCCCTTCTTGCTTTCCCTACCTGGAGTGTTGCCAGGGTGGTGAGGGTGGAATGTGGCCAGTGGGGACGTGGCCAAGCGGCACACCTACCAGGGCACGCGGCCCACAAGGAGCGCCACCCAGCAAGGGACCCTGCGTCCCCGCCCGTGAAGGCCCACGCGGCGGGGAGGTCCCGAGCGAGCCTGTTCTTCCTGTCTAGATGCCCACTCCCCACCCAGGGCTCTGTGCCAGCCTCCCACGGGCACGTGCCCCCGTCTCCTGCGCCGACCCATTTCCACGCCAGGTCCTGCCTGAAAAACCACGTTGCCCACCTGGGCGGCCGAGGGCGGGACTCCCGCAACGTCACGGGGTCAGGTACAGTGTCTGACGTCTTGTCACCGGGAGCTCAGAAGGGCGGGTGTCGTGGCCACCACCCCTACAAAGGGGACGACGTCCCTCAGAGGTCCTGCTGGGGCCTCGTCCGTGGTCACAGTCAAAGGAGGGTGTCAAGGTGT
The DNA here is from genome assembly GCF_964165515.1 of Mesoplodon bidens. NCBI lineage: Eukaryota > Metazoa > Chordata > Mammalia > Artiodactyla > Ziphiidae > Mesoplodon > Mesoplodon bidens. The sequence continues at coordinate 168,369 of NW_027671433.1, read as the reverse complement.
TTCCCTGGTGCGGCCGTAACGAAGGACCACGAACCGGTGCCTTAAAACCACAGACATTGATCCTCCGTGAGTCCCGCAGAGCAGATCAAGGAGTTACAGGGGCTGGTTCCTTCTGGAGGCTCCAGGGGAGGGTCCTTCCCGCCCCTTCCAGCTTCTGGGGGCTCCGGGCGTCCCTGGGCTCGTGGCCGCGTCCCTCCCGTCTCTGCCTCTATCTTCACGTGGCTTCTCCTCTGTGTCTCTCCTCTTCTGTCTCTTAGAAGGACCCTGTCATTGGACGTAGGGCCACCCTCCTCCAGGAGGGCCTCATCTCAGACCCTTCCCTGCATCACACCTGCAGAGACCCTGTTTCTTAATAAGGCCCCATTTGTAGGTCCTGGGGGTCAGGGTGTGGACACATCTTTGGGGCACCACTCAGCCCGCTGTGGGTATCATGGGGGCCCTTCTGAGGCTCTCCCCTTGGCCTCTTCCTCCTGGGTAAAGGGGAGCCCAGGTGACCTCAGAGGGCAGAAGTGCCAGGCCGCCTCGCGCTGGGCAGAGCTGTCTCAGGACAGAAGGTGTGGGGGCCAAGTGTACAGGGGAGCAGGCTGGGATGGGGAGGGGGGTCCCTGCAGCCCCAAGAGGGAGCCTGTCCACGTCCCCCGCAGGCACCCCCGTGTCTCTTGCGCCTTTCGTGTCTGCCCACTGACATCTTGCCATCTTGCATGTTTCTAGGAGAGTCTTTCCTGCAGGGGCAGCAGCGCCTCCTGAAAGATAAGGAAGCGAAGATTCGGAAGGCCCTGGACAGACTCCGCCGGAAGAGGCTTCTCCTGGGCCCGCAGCGGAGGCGGCGGGAGATCCCTGTGGTCTCCGTGGTGGGCTACACAAACTGCGGTGAGGAGTGGGCCCGCCGGGGCTGGGCGGGGTGCGCTAGGAGAACCCGCTTGCCGACCCGGCGAGACTGGGTGCTCGCGGAGGGCTATAGCCCCCGGTGAGGAGGATGGGACTCGGGCCCCATCCCTGGGCGTCTCGGGGGCGACGCGGCCCCCGTGTGACTGCTGTGCGCTGACGTCCCTCTCAGTGGATGTCCTCCAGACTCTGAGAACGACGAAGTGGGGACAGTTGTAAGTCCGTTGACAGTGGGCAGGATCTTCCAGGGATCAGAGTGAGAGCCGGATTGTGTGGTAAGCGTGTGTTTAGCTTTGTAAGAAACTGCCAGACCATCCTCCAACGTGGCCGTACCATCTTGCGTCCCTCCCAGCGATGCGTGGGGGGGGGGTGCTGCACATGCTTGTCGGCATTTCGTGTTGTCAGGATTGTGGATTCCGGCTGTTCTGATAGGTGTGTGGTGGTGCCTCATTGCTGTTTTAGTTTGCATTTCCCTGATGACAGAGGACGTGGAGCATCTTGTCACACGCTCATTTGCCATCAGTATATCTTTTTGGTGAGGTGTCTGTTACGGCCTCTGGCCCACGTTGTAGTAGGTTGTTTCCTTATTGCTGAACTTTAAGAATTGTTTTTATATTTTGGATACCAGTGCTTATGGATGCGTGTTTTGCACGTATTTTCTCCCAGGTCTGTGGCTTAACTTCTCAGTCCGCTGATGACGTCTTTGCAGAGCAGGCGTGTTTAATTTTCCGTGTTGTCATATGCTCAGACTCCGGGATCCTTTCTCTGCCGAGTCCAGTCTACCAGCAGGCCCATGAGAGGCGCTCGTCATTTCTGCCAGAGCGCTTGTGATCTCTAGCAGGTCTTTTTGGTTCTTTCTCGGGATTTCCACCTCTGCTTGCCTTGCCCATCCGTCCTTGCATGCTGTCTACTAAATCCATCAGGGCCCTTGGCACGTTCATCATAGTTGTTGTAAATTCCTGGTCCAGTAATTCCAGCATCCCTGGCACGTCTGGTTCTCACGCTTGCTGTGTCTCTTCGGGTTGCCTTTTGGTGCGCCTGGTAATTTTTTCTCGATAGCTGGACGTGATGCACGAGGTGAAAGGAACTGCTGTAAGTGGACCTTTGTGGGGAGGGGCTGATGTGTGGGGGAGGGGAAGCCTGCTGTGGTCCTGGGATCAGGGTTCAGTGCCTTACGGTGCCTGTGCCCCTGGGCTGTCACCTGCACAAGTGCTTCTCCGTTTCCATCCCCACCGAATCCTAACCCTGGCCTTCGGGGTGGGGTTGCGGGGTGCCAGACCCCCAAGCGAGCAGCTGTGCAGCGCAGCAGGAGGGAGGCCGCTGGCCCCCGCGCAGGCTCTCACCACGGAGCTGGGGCCGCGGCACCTGGGATCGGGAGAGACAGCACCTGCAGGGATTACTGCTGGGTCAGACCTGCAGCTGAAGGACGGAGGTCAGGCGTGACCAAGCACCTGCTGACCTGAGCGACCAGCAGCTGGAGGAGGTGGGACGAGCTGGCGGGCCCATGGGGAGTCACACCCAAGAAGACTCCGCCTCCCCTTGGCCTAGAGAATGGGGGACCCCGCCCCCTATGTCCCAGAGGATGGGGAGACCCCACCCCCCATGTCCCAGAAGATGGGGACCCCCGCACAGCCCAGAGAATGGGGGGACCCTGCTCTGTGGCCTCAGGCCCTGCCCGGCCCCTACTCCCGAGCCTCTGGCCTGTGTCCTGGCTGTGCCCTGAGGAGGGTCAGGTGACCCCAGAGACGGCAGCACCCAGGTGTCCGGGGAGTGGGGACAGACAGCGAAGCAGGGGCGCCACAGAGGGGCCGCGGCTCTGAGACTCTGTGCGAGGGTGGCCTCCCAGGGGGCGGGGGCGTGGGGACGGGATGGGGGGCTGGCCTCCCGTGGGGCTTGGGGCGCACGCTGGATGGCTGGTCGGTGGTGGACACGATGGTGGTGCCCACCAAAACGCCAGACCGGAAGCTCATCTTCGGCAGAGGGACCTTGGAGCGCCTGACAGGTGAGTCCAGCACACGTGTCCCCATCACCCTCCCAGAAACAGAGCAAGCATGGCCGTCCCTCTGGGCCTCACAGGAACTTGGATGAGACGGCAAAAGCCACCACGCCCGCGTGAGAATTCAAACGAGGCCCCAGGACACAGGCGGGACCTGTGAGAGTCGGGCGCACGCCAGCCCCGCGCCCCAGCCCAGCCCAGCCCACGCCCCGCCAGTGCCCGGCGGAGGGGGTCCTGCGTGTGACCCCTGCCTTCCATGGACCCCGACGTCCCCGCCCCAAACCCATGTCTAGCTCACAGCTCAGAGCCGGAGACGTGCCAAGGGGGGCGCTCACCGCCCATCTGTTGTCTAACGGGCACTCAGTCCCCGTGGGGTCACGGGACCCCCATGTGTGTGAGATCTACTCCCCTGACGAGGGACCCGGTCCGGTCCTCCCCGACCCACACTTGACAAATACTGTGCTCAGAGGCTCGGGGTGTCCGGCGAACACGGCCAAAGTGCAGGGTCCCCAGACAGACATCGTGGGCATGCAGGCCTCTGAGAGGCCAACCTCTTTTCCTAGAGAAAATCAGAGGGTCCCCGGAAATCACCGCCGTCTTCCTGAATGCGGAGAGGATGGCTGCAGCCACCAAGGTACCTCAGAAGCTCGCTGTTTCCCGCCCACGGCGGCTGAGGGAGTGGGTCAGTGTCCCCGTGAGGACACAGGTCTCCACGGGCCTGGGGTCACCACAGGTCCCCTCCCTCGCACTCCATCTTCTAGAAAGAAGTGGAAGCCGCCTGGGGCGTGCGGGTGTTCGACCGATTCACGGTGGTTCTTAATATTTTCCGCTGCAGCGCCCGCACCGAGGAGGCCCGGCTGCAGGTGGCACTGGCCGAGCTCCCCCTGCTCAGGTACCTGCAGAGCCTGGGCTCGGGGCAGACGGAACCCTCCTTGGACCCCTTCTTGCTTTCCCTACCTGGAGTGTTGCCAGGGTGGTGAGGGTGGAATGTGGCCAGTGGGGACGTGGCCAAGCGGCACACCTACCAGGGCACGCGGCCCACAAGGAGCGCCACCCAGCAAGGGACCCTGCGTCCCCGCCCGTGAAGGCCCACGCGGCGGGGAGGTCCCGAGCGAGCCTGTTCTTCCTGTCTAGATGCCCACTCCCCACCCAGGGCTCTGTGCCAGCCTCCCACGGGCACGTGCCCCCGTCTCCTGCGCCGACCCATTTCCACGCCAGGTCCTGCCTGAAAAACCACGTTGCCCACCTGGGCGGCCGAGGGCGGGACTCCCGCAACGTCACGGGGTCAGGTACAGTGTCTGACGTCTTGTCACCGGGAGCTCAGAAGGGCGGGTGTAGTGGCCACCACCCCTACAAAGGGGACGACGTCCCTCAGAGGTCCTGCTGGGGCCTCGTCCGTGGTCACAGTCAAAGGAGGGTGTCAAGGTGTTTCCCTGGTGCGGCCGTAACGAAGGACCACGAACCGGTGCCTTAAAACCACAGACATTGATCCTCCGTGAGTCCCGCAGAGCAGATCAAGGAGTTACAGGGGCTGGTTCCTTCTGGAGGCTCCAGGGGAGGGTCCTTCCCGCCCCTTCCAGCTTCTGGGGGCTCCGGGCGTCCCTGGGCTCGTGGCCGCGTCCCTCCCGTCTCTGCCTCTATCTTCACGTGGCTTCTCCTCTGTGTCTCTCCTCTTCTGTCTCTTAGAAGGACCCTGTCATTGGACGTAGGGCCACCCTCCTCCAGGAGGACCTCATCTCAGACCCTTCCCTGCATCACACCTGCAGAGACCCTGTTTCTTAATAAGGCCCCATTTGTAGGTCCTGGGGGTCAGGGTGTGGACACATCTTTGGGGCACCACTCAGCCCGCTGTGGGTATCATGGGGGCCCTTCTGAGGCTCTCCCCTTGGCCTCTTCCTCCTGGGTAAAGGGGAGCCCAGGTGACCTCAGAGGGCAGAAGTGCCAGGCCGCCTCGCGCTGGGCAGAGCTGTCTCAGGACAGAAGGTGTGGGGGCCAAGTGTACAGGGGAGCAGGCTGGGATGGGGAGGGGGGTCCCTGCAGCCCCAAGAGGGAGCCTGTCCACGTCCCCCGCAGGCACCCCCGTGTCTCTTGCGCCTTTCGTGTCTGCCCACTGACATCTTGCCATCTTGCATGTTTCTAGGAGAGTCTTTCCTGCAGGGGCAGCAGCGCCTCCTGAAAGATAAGGAAGCGAAGATTCGGAAGGCCCTGGACAGACTCCGCCGGAAGAGGCTTCTCCTGGGCCCGCAGCGGAGGCGGCGGGAGATCCCTGTGGTCTCCGTGGTGGGCTACACAAACTGCGGTGAGGAGTGGGCCCGCTGGGGCTGGGCGGGGTGCGCTAGGAGAACCCGCTTGCCGACCCGGCGAGACTGGGTGCTCGCGGAGGGCTATAGCCCCCGGTGAGGAGGATGGGACTCGGGCCCCATCCCTGGGCGTCTCGGGGGCGACGCGGCCCCCGTGTGACTGCTGTGCGCTGACGTCCCTCTCAGTGGATGTCCTCCAGACTCTGAGAACGACGAAGTGGGGACAGTTGTAAGTCCGTTGACAGTGGGCAGGATCTTCCAGGGATCAGAGTGAGAGCCGGATTGTGTGGTAAGCGTGTGTTTAGCTTTGTAAGAAACTGCCAGACCATCCTCCAACGTGGCCGTACCATCTTGCGTCCCTCCCAGCGATGCGTGGGGGGGGGGTGCTGCACATGCTTGTCGGCATTTCGTGTTGTCAGGATTGTGGATTTCGGCTGTTCTGATAGGTGTGTGGTGGTGCCTCATTGCTGTTTTAGTTTGCATTTCCCTGATGACAGAGGACGTGGAGCATCTTGTCACACGCTCATTTGCCATCAGTATATCTTTTTGGTGAGGTGTCTGTTACGGCCTCTGGCCCACGTTGTAGTAGGTTGTTTCCTTATTGCTGAACTTTAAGAATTGTTTTTATATTTTGGATACCAGTGCTTATGGATGCGTGTTTTGCACGTATTTTCTCCCAGGTCTGTGGCTTAACTTCTCAGTCCGCTGATGACGTCTTTGCAGAGCAGGCGTGTTTAATTTTCCGTGTTGTCATATGCTCAGACTCCGGGATCCTTTCTCTGCCGAGTCCAGTCTACCAGCAGGCCCATGAGAGGCGCTCGTCATTTCTGCCAGAGCGCTTGTGATCTCTAGCAGGTCTTTTTGGTTCTTTCTCGGGATTTCCACCTCTGCTTGCCTTGCCCATCCGTCCTTGCATGCTGTCTACTAAATCCATCAGGGCCCTTGGCACGTTCATCATAGTTGTTGTAAATTCCTGGTCCAGTAATTCCAGCATCCCTGGCACGTCTGGTTCTCACGCTTGCTGTGTCTCTTCGGGTTGCCTTTTGGTGCGCCTGGTAATTTTTTCTCGATAGCTGGACGTGATGCACGAGGTGAAAGGAACTGCTGTAAGTGGACCTTTGTGGGTAGGGGATGATGTGTGGGGGAGGGGAAGCCTGCTGTGGTCCTGGGATCAGGGTTCAGTGCCTTACGGTGCCTGTGCCCCTGGGCTGTCACCTGCACAAGTGCTTCTCCGTTTCCATCCCCACCGAATCCTAACCCTGGCCTTCGGGGTGGGGTTGCGGGGTGCCAGACCCCCAAGCGAGCAGCTGTGCAGCGCAGCAGGAGGGAGGCCGCTGGCCCCCGCGCAGGCTCTCACCACGGAGCTGGGGCCGCGGCACCTGGGATCGGGAGAGACAGCACCTGCAGGGATTACTGCTGGGTCAGACCTGCAGCTGAAGGACGGAGGTCAGGCGTGACCAAGCACCTGCTGACCTGAGCGACCAGCAGCTGGAGGAGGTGGGACGAGCTGGCGGGCCCATGGGGAGTCACACCCAAGAAGACTCCGCCTCCCCTTGGCCTAGAGAATGGGGGACCCCGCCCCCTATGTCCCAGAGGATGGGGAGACCCCACCCCCCATGTCCCAGAAGATGGGGACCCCCGCACAGCCCAGAGAATGGGGGGACCCTGCTCTGTGGCCTCAGGCCCTGCCCGGCCCCTACTCCCGAGCCTCTGGCCTGTGTCCTGGCTGTGCCCTGAGGAGGGTCAGGTGACCCCAGAGACGGCAGCACCCAGGTGTCCGGGGAGTGGGGACAGACAGCGAAGCAGGGGCGCCACAGAGGGGCCGCGGCTCTGAGACTCTGTGCGAGGGTGGCCTCCCAGGGGGCGGGGGCGTGGGGACGGGATGGGGGGCTGGCCTCCCGTGGGGCTTGGGGCGCACGCTGGATGGCTGGTCGGTGGTGGACACGATGGTGGTGCCCACCAAAACGCCAGACCGGAAGCTCATCTTCGGCAGAGGGACCTTGGAGCGCCTGACAGGTGAGTCCAGCACACGTGTCCCCATCACCCTCCCAGAAACAGAGCAAGCATGGCCGTCCCTCTGGGCCTCACAGGAACTTGGATGAGACGGCAAAAGCCACCACGCCCGCGTGAGAATTCAAACGAGGCCCCAGGACACAGGCGGGACCTGTGAGAGTCGGGCGCACGCCAGCCCCGCGCCCCAGCCCAGCCCAGCCCACGCCCCGCCAGTGCCCGGCGGAGGGGGTCCTGCGTGTGACCCCTGCCTTCCATGGACCCCGACGTCCCCGCCCCAAACCCATGTCTAGCTCACAGCTCAGAGCCGGAGACGTGCCAAGGGGGGCGCTCACCGCCCATCTGTTGTCTAACGGGCACTCAGTCCCCGTGGGGTCACGGGACCCCCATGTGTGTGAGATCTACTCCCCTGACGAGGGACCCGGTCCGGTCCTCCCCGACCCACACTTGACAAATACTGTGCTCAGAGACTCGGGGTGTCCGGCGAACACGGCCAAAGTGCAGGGTCCCCAGACAGACATCGTGGGCATGCAGGCCTCTGAGAGGCCAACCTCTTTTCCTAGAGAAAATCAGAGGGTCCCCGGAAATCACCGCCGTCTTCCTGAATGCGGAGAGGATGGCTGCAGCCACCAAGGTACCTCAGAAGCTCGCTGTTTCCCGCCCACGGCGGCTGAGGGAGTGGGTCAGTGTCCCCGTGAGGACACAGGTCTCCACGGGCCTGGGGTCACCACAGGTCCCCTCCCTCGCACTCCATCTTCTAGAAAGAAGTGGAAGCCGCCTGGGGCGTGCGGGTGTTCGACCGATTCACGGTGGTTCTTAATATTTTCCGCTGCAGCGCCCGCACCGAGGAGGCCCGGCTGCAGGTGGCACTGGCCGAGCTCCCCCTGCTCAGGTACCTGCAGAGCCTGGGCTCGGGGCAGACGGAACCCTCCTTGGACCCCTTCTTGCTTTCCCTACCTGGAGTGTTGCCAGGGTGGTGAGGGTGGAATGTGGCCAGTGGGGACGTGGCCAAGCGGCACACCTACCAGGGCACGCGGCCCACAAGGAGCGCCACCCAGCAAGGGACCCTGCGTCCCCGCCCGTGAAGGCCCACGCGGCGGGGAGGTCCCGAGCGAGCCTGTTCTTCCTGTCTAGATGCCCACTCCCCACCCAGGGCTCTGTGCCAGCCTCCCACGGGCACGTGCCCCCGTCTCCTGCGCCGACCCATTTCCACGCCAGGTCCTGCCTGAAAAACCACGTTGCCCACCTGGGCGGCCGAGGGCGGGACTCCCGCAACGTCACGGGGTCAGGTACAGTGTCTGACGTCTTGTCACCGGGAGCTCAGAAGGGCGGGTGTCGTGGCCACCACCCCTACAAAGGGGACGACGTCCCTCAGAGGTCCTGCTGGGGCCTCGTCCGTGGTCACAGTCAAAGGAGGGTGTCAAGGTGTTTCCCTGGTGCGGCCGTAACGAAGGACCACGAACCGGTGCCTTAAAACCACAGACATTGATCCTCCGTGAGTCCCGCAGAGCAGATCAAGGAGTTACAGGGGCTGGTTCCTTCTGGAGGCTCCAGGGGAGGGTCCTTCCCGCCCCTTCCAGCTTCTGGGGGCTCCGGGCGTCCCTGGGCTCGTGGCCGCGTCCCTCCCGTCTCTGCCTCTATCTTCACGTGGCTTCTCCTCTGTGTCTCTCCTCTTCTGTCTCTTAGAAGGACCCTGTCATTGGACGTAGGGCCACCCTCCTCCAGGAGGACCTCATCTCAGACCCTTCCCTGCATCACACCTGCAGAGACCCTGTTTCTTTTTTTTTTTTTTTTTTTTTTTTTTTTTTTTTTTTTTTCTTTTTGCGGTATGTGGGCCTCTCACTGCTGTGGCCTCTCCCGTTGCGGAGCACAGGCTCTAGACGCGCAGGCCCAGCGGCCATGGCTCACGGGCCCAGCCGCTCCGCGGCATGTGGGATCCTCCCAGACCGGGGCACGAACCCGTATCCCCTGCATCGGCAGGCGGACTTCTCAACCACTGCGCCACCAGGGAGGCCCTACCCTGTTTCTTAATAAGGCCCCATTTGTAGGTCCTGGGGGTCAGGGTGTGGACACATCTTTGGGGCACCACTCAGCCCGCTGTGGGTATCATGGGGGCCCTTCTGAGGCTCTCCCCTTGGCCTCTTCCTCCTGGGTAAAGGGGAGCCCAGGTGACCTCAGAGGGCAGAAGTGCCAGGCCGCCTCGCGCTGGGCAGAGCTGTCTCAGGACAGAAGGTGTGGGGGCCAAGTGTACAGGGGAGCAGGCTGGGATGGGGAGGGGGGTCCCTGCAGCCCCAAGAGGGAGCCTGTCCACGTCCCCCGCAGGCACCCCCGTGTCTCTTGCGCCTTTCGTGTCTGCCCACTGACATCTTGCCATCTTGCATGTTTCTAGGAGAGTCTTTCCTGCAGGGGCAGCAGCGCCTCCTGAAAGATAAGGAAGCGAAGATTCGGAAGGCCCTGGACAGACTCCGCCGGAAGAGGCTTCTCCTGGGCCCGCAGCGGAGGCGGCGGGAGATCCCTGTGGTCTCCGTGGTGGGCTACACAAACTGCGGTGAGGAGTGGGCCCGCCGGGGCTGGGCGGGGTGCGCTAGGAGAACCCGCTTGCCGACCCGGCGAGACTGGGTGCTCGCGGAGGGCTATAGCCCCCGGTGAGGAGGATGGGACTCGGGCCCCATCCCTGGGCGTCTCGGGGGCGACGCGGCCCCCGTGTGACTGCTGTGCGCTGACGTCCCTCTCAGTGGATGTCCTCCAGACTCTGAGAACGACGAAGTGGGGACAGTTGTAAGTCCGTTGACAGTGGGCAGGATCTTCCAGGGATCAGAGTGAGAGCCGGATTGTGTGGTAAGCGTGTGTTTAGCTTTGTAAGAAACTGCCAGACCATCCTCCAACGTGGCCGTACCATCTTGCGTCCCTCCCAGCGATGCGTGGGGGGGGGGTGCTGCACATGCTTGTCGGCATTTCGTGTTGTCAGGATTGTGGATTCCGGCTGTTCTGATAGGTGTGTGGTGGTGCCTCATTGCTGTTTTAGTTTGCATTTCCCTGATGACAGAGGACGTGGAGCATCTTGTCACACGCTCATTTGCCATCAGTATATCTTTTTGGTGAGGTGTCTGTTACGGCCTCTGGCCCACGTTGTAGTAGGTTGTTTCCTTATTGCTGAACTTTAAGAATTGTTTTTATATTTTGGATACCAGTGCTTATGGAGGCGTGTTTTGCACGTATTTTCTCCCAGGTCTGTGGCTTAACTTCTCAGTCCGCTGATGACGTCTTTGCAGAGCAGGCGTGTTTAATTTTCCGTGTTGTCATATGCTCAGACTCCGGGATCCTTTCTCTGCCGAGTCCAGTCTACCAGCAGGCCCATGAGAGGCGCTCGTCATTTCTGCCAGAGCGCTTGTGATCTCTAGCAGGTCTTTTTGGTTCTTTCTCGGGATTTCCACCTCTGCTTGCCTTGCCCATCCGTCCTTGCATGCTGTCTACTAAATCCATCAGGGCCCTTGGCACGTTCATCATAGTTGTTGTAAATTCCTGGTCCAGTAATTCCAGCATCCCTGGCACGTCTGGTTCTCACGCTTGCTGTGTCTCTTCGGGTTGCCTTTTGGTGCGCCTGGTAATTTTTTCTCGATAGCTGGACGTGATGCACGAGGTGAAAGGAACTGCTGTAAGTGGACCTTTGTGGGGAGGGGCTGATGTGTGGGGGAGGGGAAGCCTGCTGTGGTCCTGGGATCAGGGTTCAGTGCCTTACGGTGCCTGTGCCCCTGGGCTGTCACCTGCACAAGTGCTTCTCCGTTTCCATCCCCACCGAATCCTAACCCTGGCCTTCGGGGTGGGGTTGCGGGGTGCCAGACCCCCAAGCGAGCAGCTGTGCAGCGCAGCAGGAGGGAGGCCGCTGGCCCCCGCGCAGGCTCTCACCACGGAGCTGGGGCCGCGGCACCTGGGATCGGGAGAGACAGCACCTGCAGGGATTACTGCTGGGTCAGACCTGCAGCTGAAGGACGGAGGTCAGGCGTGACCAAGCACCTGCTGACCTGAGCGACCAGCAGCTGGAGGAGGTGGGACGAGCTGGCGGGCCCATGGGGAGTCACACCCAAGAAGACTCCGCCTCCCCTTGGCCTAGAGAATGGGGGACCCCGCCCCCTATGTCCCAGAGGATGGGGAGACCCCACCCCCCATGTCCCAGAAGATGGGGACCCCCGCACAGCCCAGAGAATGGGGGGACCCTGCTCTGTGGCCTCAGGCCCTGCCCGGCCCCTACTCCCGAGCCTCTGGCCTGTGTCCTGGCTGTGCCCTGAGGAGGGTCAGGTGACCCCAGAGACGGCAGCACCCAGGTGTCCGGGGAGTGGGGACAGACAGCGAAGCAGGGGCGCCACAGAGGGGCCGCGGCTCTGAGACTCTGTGCGAGGGTGGCCTCCCAGGGGGCGGGGGCGTGGGGACGGGATGGGGGGCTGGCCTCCCGTGGGGCTTGGGGCGCACGCTGGATGGCTGGTCGGTGGTGGACACGATGGTGGTGCCCACCAAAACGCCAGACCGGAAGCTCATCTTCGGCAGAGGGACCTTGGAGCGCCTGACAGGTGAGTCCAGCACACGTGTCCCCATCACCCTCCCAGAAACAGAGCAAGCATGGCCGTCCCTCTGGGCCTCACAGGAACTTGGATGAGACGGCAAAAGCCACCACGCCCGCGTGAGAATTCAAACGAGGCCCCAGGACACAGGCGGGACCTGTGAGAGTCGGGCGCACGCCAGCCCCGCGCCCCAGCCCAGCCCAGCCCACGCCCCGCCAGTGCCCGGCGGAGGGGGTCCTGCGTGTGACCCCTGCCTTCCATGGACCCCGACGTCCCCGCCCCAAACCCATGTCTAGCTCACAGCTCAGAGCCGGAGACGTGCCAAGGGGGGCGCTCACCGCCCATCTGTTGTCTAACGGGCACTCAGTCCCCGTGGGGTCACGGGACCCCCATGTGTGTGAGATCTACTCCCCTGACGAGGGACCCGGTCCGGTCCTCCCCGACCCACACTTGACAAATACTGTGCTCAGAGGCTCGGGGTGTCCGGCGAACACGGCCAAAGTGCAGGGTCCCCAGACAGACATCGTGGGCATGCAGGCCTCTGAGAGGCCAACCTCTTTTCCTAGAGAAAATCAGAGGGTCCCCGGAAATCACCGCCGTCTTCCTGAATGCGGAGAGGATGGCTGCAGCCACCAAGGTACCTCAGAAGCTCGCTGTTTCCCGCCCACGGCGGCTGAGGGAGTGGGTCAGTGTCCCCGTGAGGACACAGGTCTCCACGGGCCTGGGGTCACCACAGGTCCCCTCCCTCGCACTCCATCTTCTAGAAAGAAGTGGAAGCCGCCTGGGGCGTGCGGGTGTTCGACCGATTCACGGTGGTTCTTAATATTTTCCGCTGCAGCGCCCGCACCGAGGAGGCCCGGCTGCAGGTGGCACTGGCCGAGCTCCCCCTGCTCAGGTACCTGCAGAGCCTGGGCTCGGGGCAGACGGAACCCTCCTTGGACCCCTTCTTGCTTTCCCTACCTGGAGTGTTGCCAGGGTGGTGAGGGTGGAATGTGGCCAGTGGGGACGTGGCCAAGCGGCACACCTACCAGGGCACGCGGCCCACAAGGAGCGCCACCCAGCAAGGGACCCTGCGTCCCCGCCCGTGAAGGCCCACGCGGCGGGGAGGTCCCGAGCGAGCCTGTTCTTCCTGTCTAGATGCCCACTCCCCACCCAGGGCTCTGTGCCAGCCTCCCACGGGCACGTGCCCCCGTCTCCTGCGCCGACCCATTTCCACGCCAGGTCCTGCCTGAAAAACCACGTTGCCCACCTGGGCGGCCGAGGGCGGGACTCCCGCAACGTCACGGGGTCAGGTACAGTGTCTGACGTCTTGTCACCGGGAGCTCAGAAGGGCGGGTGTCGTGGCCACCACCCCTACAAAGGGGACGACGTCCCTCAGAGGTCCTGCTGGGGCCTCGTCCGTGGTCACAGTCAAAGGAGGGTGTCAAGGTGTTTCCCTGGTGCGGCCGTAACGAAGGACCACGAACCGGTGCCTTAAAACCACAGACATTGATCCTCCGTGAGTCCCGCAGAGCAGATCAAGGAGTTACAGGGGCTGGTTCCTTCTGGAGGCTCCAGGGGAGGGTCCTTCCCGCCCCTTCCAGCTTCTGGGGGCTCCGGGCGTCCCTGGGCTCGTGGCCGCGTCCCTCCCGTCTCTGCCTCTATCTTCACGTGGCTTCTCCTCTGTGTCTCTCCTCTTCTGTCTCTTAGAAGGACCCTGTCATTGGACGTAGGGCCACCCTCCTCCAGGAGGGCCTCATCTCAGACCCTTCCCTGCATCACACCTGCAGAGACCCTGTTTCTTAATAAGGCCCCATTTGTAGGTCCTGGGGGTCAGGGTGTGGACACATCTTTGGGGCACCACTCAGCCCGCTGTGGGTATCATGGGGGCCCTTCTGAGGCTCTCCCCTTGGCCTCTTCCTCCTGGGTAAAGGGGAGCCCAGGTGACCTCAGAGGGCAGAAGTGCCAGGCCGCCTCGCGCTGGGCAGAGCTGTCTCAGGACAGAAGGTGTGGGGGCCAAGTGTACAGGGGAGCAGGCTGGGATGGGGAGGGGGGTCCCTGCAGCCCCAAGAGGGAGCCTGTCCACGTCCCCCGCAGGCACCCCCGTGTCTCTTGCGCCTTTCGTGTCTGCCCACTGACATCTTGCCATCTTGCATGTTTCTAGGAGAGTCTTTCCTGCAGGGGCAGCAGCGCCTCCTGAAAGATAAGGAAGCGAAGATTCGGAAGGCCCTGGACAGACTCCGCCGGAAGAGGCTTCTCCTGGGCCCGCAGCGGAGGCGGCGGGAGATCCCTGTGGTCTCCGTGGTGGGCTACACAAACTGCGGTGAGGAGTGGGCCCGCCGGGGCTGGGCGGGGTGCGCTAGGAGAACCCGCTTGCCGACCCGGCGAGACTGGGTGCTCGCGGAGGGCTATAGCCCCCGGTGAGGAGGATGGGACTCGGGCCCCATCCCTGGGCGTCTCGGGGGCGACGCGGCCCCCGTGTGACTGCTGTGCGCTGACGTCCCTCTCAGTGGATGTCCTCCAGACTCTGAGAACGACGAAGTGGGGACAGTTGTAAGTCCGTTGACAGTGGGCAGGATCTTCCAGGGATCAGAGTGAGAGCCGGATTGTGTGGTAAGCGTGTGTTTAGCTTTGTAAGAAACTGCCAGACCATCCTCCAACGTGGCCGTACCATCTTGCGTCCCTCCCAGCGATGCGTGGGGGGGGGGTGCTGCACATGCTTGTCGGCATTTCGTGTTGTCAGGATTGTGGATTCCGGCTGTTCTGATAGGTGTGTGGTGGTGCCTCATTGCTGTTTTAGTTTGCATTTCCCTGATGACAGAGGACGTGGAGCATCTTGTCACACGCTCATTTGCCATCAGTATATCTTTTTGGTGAGGTGTCTGTTACGGCCTCTGGCCCACGTTGTAGTAGGTTGTTTCCTTATTGCTGAACTTTAAGAATTGTTTTTATATTTTGGATACCAGTGCTTATGGATGCGTGTTTTGCACGTATTTTCTCCCAGGTCTGTGGCTTAACTTCTCAGTCCGCTGATGACGTCTTTGCAGAGCAGGCGTGTTTAATTTTCCGTGTTGTCATATGCTCAGACTCCGGGATCCTTTCTCTGCCGAGTCCAGTCTACCAGCAGGCCCATGAGAGGCGCTCGTCATTTCTGCCAGAGCGCTTGTGATCTCTAGCAGGTCTTTTTGGTTCTTTCTCGGGATTTCCACCTCTGCTTGCCTTGCCCATCCGTCCTTGCATGCTGTCTACTAAATCCATCAGGGCCCTTGGCACGTTCATCATAGTTGTTGTAAATTCCTGGTCCAGTAATTCCAGCATCCCTGGCACGTCTGGTTCTCACGCTTGCTGTGTCTCTTCGGGTTGCCTTTTGGTGCGCCTGGTAATTTTTTCTCGATAGCTGGACGTGATGCACGAGGTGAAAGGAACTGCTGTAAGTGGACCTTTGTGGGGAGGGGCTGATGTGTGGGGGAGGGGAAGCCTGCTGTGGTCCTGGGATCAGGGTTCAGTGCCTTACGGTGCCTGTGCCCCTGGGCTGTCACCTGCACAAGTGCTTCTCCGTTTCCATCCCCACCGAATCCTAACCCTGGCCTTCGGGGTGGGGTTGCGGGGTGCCAGACCCCCAAGCGAGCAGCTGTGCAGCGCAGCAGGAGGGAGGCCGCTGGCCCCCGCGCAGGCTCTCACCACGGAGCTGGGGCCGCGGCACCTGGGATCGGGAGAGACAGCACCTGCAGGGATTACTGCTGGGTCAGACCTGCAGCTGAAGGACGGAGGTCAGGCGTGACCAAGCACCTGCTGACCTGAGCGACCAGCAGCTGGAGGAGGTGGGACGAGCTGGCGGGCCCATGGGGAGTCACACCCAAGAAGACTCCGCCTCCCCTTGGCCTAGAGAATGGGGGACCCCGCCCCCTATGTCCCAGAGGATGGGGAGACCCCACCCCCCATGTCCCAGAAGATGGGGACCCCCGCACAGCCCAGAGAATGGGGGGACCCTGCTCTGTGGCCTCAGGCCCTGCCCGGCCCCTACTCCCGAGCCTCTGGCCTGTGTCCTGGCTGTGCCCTGAGGAGGGTCAGGTGACCCCAGAGACGGCAGCACCCAGGTGTCCGGGGAGTGGGGACAGACAGCGAAGCAGGGGCGCCACAGAGGGGCCGCGGCTCTGAGACTCTGTGCGAGGGTGGCCTCCCAGGGGGCGGGGGCGTGGGGACGGGATGGGGGGCTGGCCTCCCGTGGGGCTTGGGGCGCACGCTGGATGGCTGGTCGGTGGTGGACACGATGGTGGTGCCCACCAAAACGCCAGACCGGAAGCTCATCTTCGGCAGAGGGACCTTGGAGCGCCTGACAGGTGAGTCCAGCACACGTGTCCCCATCACCCTCCCAGAAACAGAGCAAGCATGGCCGTCCCTCTGGGCCTCACAGGAACTTGGATGAGACGGCAAAAGCCACCACGCCCGCGTGAGAATTCAAACGAGGCCCCAGGACACAGGCGGGACCTGTGAGAGTCGGGCGCACGCCAGCCCCGCGCCCCAGCCCAGCCCAGCCCACGCCCCGCCAGTGCCCGGCGGAGGGGGTCCTGCGTGTGACCCCTGCCTTCCATGGACCCCGACGTCCCCGCCCCAAACCCATGTCTAGCTCACAGCTCAGAGCCGGAGACGTGCCAAGGGGGGCGCTCACCGCCCATCTGTTGTCTAACGGGCACTCAGTCCCCGTGGGGTCACGGGACCCCCATGTGTGTGAGATCTACTCCCCTGACGAGGGACCCGGTCCGGTCCTCCCCGACCCACACTTGACAAATACTGTGCTCAGAGGCTCGGGGTGTCCGGCGAACACGGCCAAAGTGCAGGGTCCCCAGACAGACATCGTGGGCATGCAGGCCTCTGAGAGGCCAACCTCTTTTCCTAGAGAAAATCAGAGGGTCCCCGGAAATCACCGCCGTCTTCCTGAATGCGGAGAGGATGGCTGCAGCCACCAAGGTACCTCAGAAGCTCGCTGTTTCCCGCCCACGGCGGCTGAGGGAGTGGGTCAGTGTCCCCGTGAGGACACAGGTCTCCACGGGCCTGGGGTCACCACAGGTCCCCTCCCTCGCACTCCATCTTCTAGAAAGAAGTGGAAGCCGCCTGGGGCGTGCGGGTGTTCGACCGATTCACGGTGGTTCTTAATATTTTCCGCTGCAGCGCCCGCACCGAGGAGGCCCGGCTGCAGGTGGCACTGGCCGAGCTCCCCCTGCTCAGGTACCTGCAGAGCCTGGGCTCGGGGCAGACGGAACCCTCCTTGGACCCCTTCTTGCTTTCCCTACCTGGAGTGTTGCCAGGGTGGTGAGGGTGGAATGTGGCCAGTGGGGACGTGGCCAAGCGGCACACCTACCAGGGCACGCGGCCCACAAGGAGCGCCACCCAGCAAGGGACCCTGCGTCCCCGCCCGTGAAGGCCCACGCGGCGGGGAGGTCCCGAGCGAGCCTGTTCTTCCTGTCTAGATGCCCACTCCCCACCCAGGGCTCTGTGCCAGCCTCCCACGGGCACGTGCCCCCGTCTCCTGCGCCGACCCATTTCCACGCCAGGTCCTGCCTGAAAAACCACGTTGCCCACCTGGGCGGCCGAGGGCGGGACTCCCGCAACGTCACGGGGTCAGGTACAGTGTCTGACGTCTTGTCACCGGGAGCTCAGAAGGGCGGGTGTCGTGGCCACCACCCCTACAAAGGGGACGACGTCCCTCAGAGGTCCTGCTGGGGCCTCGTCCGTGGTCACAGTCAAAGGAGGGTGTCAAGGTGTTTCCCTGGTGCGGCCGTAACGAAGGACCACGAACCGGTGCCTTAAAACCACAGACATTGATCCTCCGTGAGTCCCGCAGAGCAGATCAAGGAGTTACAGGGGCTGGTTCCTTCTGGAGGCTCCAGGGGAGGGTCCTTCCCGCCCCTTCCAGCTTCTGGGGGCTCCGGGCGTCCCTGGGCTCGTGGCCGCGTCCCTCCCGTCTCTGCCTCTATCTTCACGTGGCTTCTCCTCTGTGTCTCTCCTCTTCTGTCTCTTAGAAGGACCCTGTCATTGGACGTAGGGCCACCCTCCTCCAGGAGGGCCTCATCTCAGACCCTTCCCTGCATCACACCTGCAGAGACCCTGTTTCTTAATAAGGCCCCATTTGTAGGTCCTGGGGGTCAGGGTGTGGACACATCTTTGGGGCACCACTCAGCCCGCTGTGGGTATCATGGGGGCCCTTCTGAGGCTCTCCCCTTGGCCTCTTCCTCCTGGGTAAAGGGGAGCCCAGGTGACCTCAGAGGGCAGAAGTGCCAGGCCGCCTCGCGCTGGGCAGAGCTGTCTCAGGACAGAAGGTGTGGGGGCCAAGTGTACAGGGGAGCAGGCTGGGATGGGGAGGGGGGTCCCTGCAGCCCCAAGAGGGAGCCTGTCCACGTCCCCCGCAGGCACCCCCGTGTCTCTTGCGCCTTTCGTGTCTGCCCACTGACATCTTGCCATCTTGCATGTTTCTAGGAGAGTCTTTCCTGCAGGGGCAGCAGCGCCTCCTGAAAGATAAGGAAGCGAAGATTCGGAAGGCCCTGGACAGACTCCGCCGGAAGAGGCTTCTCCTGGGCCCGCAGCGGAGGCGGCGGGAGATCCCTGTGGTCTCCGTGGTGGGCTACACAAACTGCGGTGAGGAGTGGGCCCGCCGGGGCTGGGCGGGGTGCGCTAGGAGAACCCGCTTGCCGACCCGGCGAGACTGGGTGCTCGCGGAGGGCTATAGCCCCCGGTGAGGAGGATGGGACTCGGGCCCCATCCCTGGGCGTCTCGGGGGCGACGCGGCCCCCGTGTGACTGCTGTGCGCTGACGTCCCTCTCAGTGGATGTCCTCCAGACTCTGAGAACGACGAAGTGGGGACAGTTGTAAGTCCGTTGACAGTGGGCAGGATCTTCCAGGGATCAGAGTGAGAGCCGGATTGTGTGGTAAGCGTGTGTTTAGCTTTGTAAGAAACTGCCAGACCATCCTCCAACGTGGCCGTACCATCTTGCGTCCCTCCCAGCGATGCGTGGGGGGGGGGTGCTGCACATGCTTGTCGGCATTTCGTGTTGTCAGGATTGTGGATTCCGGCTGTTCTGATAGGTGTGTGGTGGTGCCTCATTGCTGTTTTAGTTTGCATTTCCCTGATGACAGAGGACGTGGAGCATCTTGTCACACGCTCATTTGCCATCAGTATATCTTTTTGGTGAGGTGTCTGTTACGGCCTCTGGCCCACGTTGTAGTAGGTTGTTTCCTTATTGCTGAACTTTAAGAATTGTTTTTATATTTTGGATACCAGTGCTTATGGATGCGTGTTTTGCACGTATTTTCTCCCAGGTCTGTGGCTTAACTTCTCAGTCCGCTGATGACGTCTTTGCAGAGCAGGCGTGTTTAATTTTCCGTGTTGTCATATGCTCAGACTCCGGGATCCTTTCTCTGCCGAGTCCAGTCTACCAGCAGGCCCATGAGAGGCGCTCGTCATTTCTGCCAGAGCGCTTGTGATCTCTAGCAGGTCTTTTTGGTTCTTTCTCGGGATTTCCACCTCTGCTTGCCTTGCCCATCCGTCCTTGCATGCTGTCTACTAAATCCATCAGGGCCCTTGGCACGTTCATCATAGTTGTTGTAAATTCCTGGTCCAGTAATTCCAGCATCCCTGGCACGTCTGGTTCTCACGCTTGCTGTGTCTCTTCGGGTTGCCTTTTGGTGCGCCTGGTAATTTTTTCTCGATAGCTGGACGTGATGCACGAGGTGAAAGGAACTGCTGTAAGTGGACCTTTGTGGGGAGGGGCTGATGTGTGGGGGAGGGGAAGCCTGCTGTGGTCCTGGGATCAGGGTTCAGTGCCTTACGGTGCCTGTGCCCCTGGGCTGTCACCTGCACAAGTGCTTCTCCGTTTCCATCCCCACCGAATCCTAACCCTGGCCTTCGGGGTGGGGTTGCGGGGTGCCAGACCCCCAAGCGAGCAGCTGTGCAGCGCAGCAGGAGGGAGGCCGCTGGCCCCCGCGCAGGCTCTCACCACGGAGCTGGGGCCGCGGCACCTGGGATCGGGAGAGACAGCACCTGCAGGGATTACTGCTGGGTCAGACCTGCAGCTGAAGGACGGAGGTCAGGCGTGACCAAGCACCTGCTGACCTGAGCGACCAGCAGCTGGAGGAGGTGGGACGAGCTGGCGGGCCCATGGGGAGTCACACCCAAGAAGACTCCGCCTCCCCTTGGCCTAGAGAATGGGGGACCCCGCCCCCTATGTCCCAGAGGATGGGGAGACCCCACCCCCCATGTCCCAGAAGATGGGGACCCCCGCACAGCCCAGAGAATGGGGGGACCCTGCTCTGTGGCCTCAGGCCCTGCCCGGCCCCTACTCCCGAGCCTCTGGCCTGTGTCCTGGCTGTGCCCTGAGGAGGGTCAGGTGACCCCAGAGACGGCAGCACCCAGGTGTCCGGGGAGTGGGGACAGACAGCGAAGCAGGGGCGCCACAGAGGGGCCGCGGCTCTGAGACTCTGTGCGAGGGTGGCCTCCCAGGGGGCGGGGGCGTGGGGACGGGATGGGGGGCTGGCCTCCCGTGGGGCTTGGGGCGCACGCTGGATGGCTGGTCGGTGGTGGACACGATGGTGGTGCCCACCAAAACGCCAGACCGGAAGCTCATCTTCGGCAGAGGGACCTTGGAGCGCCTGACAGGTGAGTCCAGCACACGTGTCCCCATCACCCTCCCAGAAACAGAGCAAGCATGGCCGTCCCTCTGGGCCTCACAGGAACTTGGATGAGACGGCAAAAGCCACCACGCCCGCGTGAGAATTCAAACGAGGCCCCAGGACACAGGCGGGACCTGTGAGAGTCGGGCGCACGCCAGCCCCGCGCCCCAGCCCAGCCCAGCCCACGCCCCGCCAGTGCCCGGCGGAGGGGGTCCTGCGTGTGACCCCTGCCTTCCATGGACCCCGACGTCCCCGCCCCAAACCCATGTCTAGCTCACAGCTCAGAGCCGGAGACGTGCCAAGGGGGGCGCTCACCGCCCATCTGTTGTCTAACGGGCACTCAGTCCCCGTGGGGTCACGGGACCCCCATGTGTGTGAGATCTACTCCCCTGACGAGGGACCCGGTCCGGTCCTCCCCGACCCACACTTGACAAATACTGTGCTCAGAGGCTCGGGGTGTCCGGCGAACACGGCCAAAGTGCAGGGTCCCCAGACAGACATCGTGGGCATGCAGGCCTCTGAGAGGCCAACCTCTTTTCCTAGAGAAAATCAGAGGGTCCCCGGAAATCACCGCCGTCTTCCTGAATGCGGAGAGGATGGCTGCAGCCACCAAGGTACCTCAGAAGCTCGCTGTTTCCCGCCCACGGCGGCTGAGGGAGTGGGTCAGTGTCCCCGTGAGGACACAGGTCTCCACGGGCCTGGGGTCACCACAGGTCCCCTCCCTCGCACTCCATCTTCTAGAAAGAAGTGGAAGCCGCCTGGGGCGTGCGGGTGTTCGACCGATTCACGGTGGTTCTTAATATTTTCCGCTGCAGCGCCCGCACCGAGGAGGCCCGGCTGCAGGTGGCACTGGCCGAGCTCCCCCTGCTCAGGTACCTGCAGAGCCTGGGCTCGGGGCAGACGGAACCCTCCTTGGACCCCTTCTTGCTTTCCCTACCTGGAGTGTTGCCAGGGTGGTGAGGGTGGAATGTGGCCAGTGGGGACGTGGCCAAGCGGCACACCTACCAGGGCACGCGGCCCACAAGGAGCGCCACCCAGCAAGGGACCCTGCGTCCCCGCCCGTGAAGGCCCACGCGGCGGGGAGGTCCCGAGCGAGCCTGTTCTTCCTGTCTAGATGCCCACTCCCCACCCAGGGCTCTGTGCCAGCCTCCCACGGGCACGTGCCCCCGTCTCCTGCGCCGACCCATTTCCACGCCAGGTCCTGCCTGAAAAACCACGTTGCCCACCTGGGCGGCCGAGGGCGGGACTCCCGCAACGTCACGGGGTCAGGTACAGTGTCTGACGTCTTGTCACCGGGAGCTCAGAAGGGCGGGTGTCGTGGCCACCACCCCTACAAAGGGGACGACGTCCCTCAGAGGTCCTGCTGGGGCCTCGTCCGTGGTCACAGTCAAAGGAGGGTGTCAAGGTGTTTCCCTGGTGCGGCCGTAACGAAGGACCACGAACCGGTGCCTTAAAACCACAGACATTGATCCTCCGTGAGTCCCGCAGAGCAGATCAAGGAGTTACAGGGGCTGGTTCCTTCTGGAGGCTCCAGGGGAGGGTCCTTCCCGCCCCTTCCAGCTTCTGGGGGCTCCGGGCGTCCCTGGGCTCGTGGCCGCGTCCCTCCCGTCTCTGCCTCTATCTTCACGTGGCTTCTCCTCTGTGTCTCTCCTCTTCTGTCTCTTAGAAGGACCCTGTCATTGGACGTAGGGCCACCCTCCTCCAGGAGGACCTCATCTCAGACCCTTCCCTGCATCACACCTGCAGAGACCCTGTTTCTTAATAAGGCCCCATTTGTAGGTCCTGGGGGTCAGGGTGTGGACACATCTTTGGGGCACCACTCAGCCCGCTGTGGGTATCATGGGGGCCCTTCTGAGGCTCTCCCCTTGGCCTCTTCCTCCTGGGTAAAGGGGAGCCCAGGTGACCTCAGAGGGCAGAAGTGCCAGGCCGCCTCGCGCTGGGCAGAGCTGTCTCAGGACAGAAGGTGTGGGGGCCAAGTGTACAGGGGAGCAGGCTGGGATGGGGAGGGGGGTCCCTGCAGCCCCAAGAGGGAGCCTGTCCACGTCCCCCGCAGGCACCCCCGTGTCTCTTGCGCCTTTCGTGTCTGCCCACTGACATCTTGCCATCTTGCATGTTTCTAGGAGAGTCTTTCCTGCAGGGGCAGCAGCGCCTCCTGAAAGATAAGGAAGCGAAGATTCGGAAGGCCCTGGACAGACTCCGCCGGAAGAGGCTTCTCCTGGGCCCGCAGCGGAGGCGGCGGGAGATCCCTGTGGTCTCCGTGGTGGGCTACACAAACTGCGGTGAGGAGTGGGCCCGCTGGGGCTGGGCGGGGTGCGCTAGGAGAACCCGCTTGCCGACCCGGCGAGACTGGGTGCTCGCGGAGGGCTATAGCCCCCGGTGAGGAGGATGGGACTCGGGCCCCATCCCTGGGCGTCTCGGGGGCGACGCGGCCCCCGTGTGACTGCTGTGCGCTGACGTCCCTCTCAGTGGATGTCCTCCAGACTCTGAGAACGACGAAGTGGGGACAGTTGTAAGTCCGTTGACAGTGGGCAGGATCTTCCAGGGATCAGAGTGAGAGCCGGATTGTGTGGTAAGCGTGTGTTTAGCTTTGTAAGAAACTGCCAGACCATCCTCCAACGTGGCCGTACCATCTTGCGTCCCTCCCAGCGATGCGTGGGGGGGGGGTGCTGCACATGCTTGTCGGCATTTCGTGTTGTCAGGATTGTGGATTTCGGCTGTTCTGATAGGTGTGTGGTGGTGCCTCATTGCTGTTTTAGTTTGCATTTCCCTGATGACAGAGGACGTGGAGCATCTTGTCACACGCTCATTTGCCATCAGTATATCTTTTTGGTGAGGTGTCTGTTACGGCCTCTGGCCCACGTTGTAGTAGGTTGTTTCCTTATTGCTGAACTTTAAGAATTGTTTTTATATTTTGGATACCAGTGCTTATGGATGCGTGTTTTGCACGTATTTTCTCCCAGGTCTGTGGCTTAACTTCTCAGTCCGCTGATGACGTCTTTGCAGAGCAGGCGTGTTTAATTTTCCGTGTTGTCATATGCTCAGACTCCGGGATCCTTTCTCTGCCGAGTCCAGTCTACCAGCAGGCCCATGAGAGGCGCTCGTCATTTCTGCCAGAGCGCTTGTGATCTCTAGCAGGTCTTTTTGGTTCTTTCTCGGGATTTCCACCTCTGCTTGCCTTGCCCATCCGTCCTTGCATGCTGTCTACTAAATCCATCAGGGCCCTTGGCACGTTCATCATAGTTGTTGTAAATTCCTGGTCCAGTAATTCCAGCATCCCTGGCACGTCTGGTTCTCACGCTTGCTGTGTCTCTTCGGGTTGCCTTTTGGTGCGCCTGGTAATTTTTTCTCGATAGCTGGACGTGATGCACGAGGTGAAAGGAACTGCTGTAAGTGGACCTTTGTGGGTAGGGGATGATGTGTGGGGGAGGGGAAGCCTGCTGTGGTCCTGGGATCAGGGTTCAGTGCCTTACGGTGCCTGTGCCCCTGGGCTGTCACCTGCACAAGTGCTTCTCCGTTTCCATCCCCACCGAATCCTAACCCTGGCCTTCGGGGTGGGGTTGCGGGGTGCCAGACCCCCAAGCGAGCAGCTGTGCAGCGCAGCAGGAGGGAGGCCGCTGGCCCCCGCGCAGGCTCTCACCACGGAGCTGGGGCCGCGGCACCTGGGATCGGGAGAGACAGCACCTGCAGGGATTACTGCTGGGTCAGACCTGCAGCTGAAGGACGGAGGTCAGGCGTGACCAAGCACCTGCTGACCTGAGCGACCAGCAGCTGGAGGAGGTGGGACGAGCTGGCGGGCCCATGGGGAGTCACACCCAAGAAGACTCCGCCTCCCCTTGGCCTAGAGAATGGGGGACCCCGCCCCCTATGTCCCAGAGGATGGGGAGACCCCACCCCCCATGTCCCAGAAGATGGGGACCCCCGCACAGCCCAGAGAATGGGGGGACCCTGCTCTGTGGCCTCAGGCCCTGCCCGGCCCCTACTCCCGAGCCTCTGGCCTGTGTCCTGGCTGTGCCCTGAGGAGGGTCAGGTGACCCCAGAGACGGCAGCACCCAGGTGTCCGGGGAGTGGGGACAGACAGCGAAGCAGGGGCGCCACAGAGGGGCCGCGGCTCTGAGACTCTGTGCGAGGGTGGCCTCCCAGGGGGCGGGGGCGTGGGGACGGGATGGGGGGCTGGCCTCCCGTGGGGCTTGGGGCGCACGCTGGATGGCTGGTCGGTGGTGGACACGATGGTGGTGCCCACCAAAACGCCAGACCGGAAGCTCATCTTCGGCAGAGGGACCTTGGAGCGCCTGACAGGTGAGTCCAGCACACGTGTCCCCATCACCCTCCCAGAAACAGAGCAAGCATGGCCGTCCCTCTGGGCCTCACAGGAACTTGGATGAGACGGCAAAAGCCACCACGCCCGCGTGAGAATTCAAACGAGGCCCCAGGACACAGGCGGGACCTGTGAGAGTCGGGCGCACGCCAGCCCCGCGCCCCAGCCCAGCCCAGCCCACGCCCTGCCAGTGCCCGGCGGAGGGGGTCCTGCGTGTGACCCCTGCCTTCCATGGACCCCGACGTCCCCGCCCCAAACCCATGTCTAGCTCACAGCTCAGAGCCGGAGACGTGCCAAGGGGGGCGCTCACCGCCCATCTGTTGTCTAACGGGCACTCAGTCCCCGTGGGGTCACGGGACCCCCATGTGTGTGAGATCTACTCCCCTGACGAGGGACCCGGTCCGGTCCTCCCCGACCCACACTTGACAAATACTGTGCTCAGAGACTCGGGGTGTCCGGCGAACACGGCCAAAGTGCAGGGTCCCCAGACAGACATCGTGGGCATGCAGGCCTCTGAGAGGCCAGCCTCTTTTCCTAGAGAAAATCAGAGGGTCCCCGGAAATCACCGCCGTCTTCCTGAATGCGGAGAGGATGGCTGCAGCCACCAAGGTACCTCAGAAGCTCGCTGTTTCCCGCCCACGGCGGCTGAGGGAGTGGGTCAGTGTCCCCGTGAGGACACAGGTCTCCACGGGCCTGGGGTCACCACAGGTCCCCTCCCTCGCACTCCATCTTCTAGAAAGAACTGGAAGCCGCCTGGGGCGTGCGGGTGTTCGACCGATTCACGGTGGTTCTTCATATTTTCCGCTGCAGCGCCCGCACCGAGGAGGCCCGGCTGCAGGTGGCACTGGCCGAGCTCCCCCTGCTCAGGTACCTGCAGAGCCTGGGCTCGGGGCAGACGGAACCCTCCTTGGACCCCTTCTTGCTTTCCCTACCTGGAGTGTTGCCAGGGTGGTGAGGGTGGAATGTGGCCAGTGGGGACGTGGCCAAGCGGCACACCTACCAGGGCACGCGGCCCACAAGGAGCGCCACCCAGCAAGGGACCCTGCGTCCCCGCCCGTGAAGGCCCACGCGGCGGGGAGGTCCCGAGCGAGCCTGTTCTTCCTGTCTAGATGCCCACTCCCCACCCAGGGCTCTGTGCCAGCCTCCCACGGGCACGTGCCCCCGTCTCCTGCGCCGACCCATTTCCACGCCAGGTCCTGCCTGAAAAACCACGTTGCCCACCTGGGCGGCCGAGGGCGGGACTCCCGCAACGTCACGGGGTCAGGTACAGTGTCTGATGTCTTGTCACCGGGAGCTCAGAAGGGGGGCTGTCGTGGCCACCACCCCTACAAAGGGGACGACGTCCCTCAGAGGTCCTGCTGGGGCCTCGTCCGTGGTCACAGTCAAAGGAGGGTGTCAAGGTGTTTCCCTGGTGCGGCCGTAACGAAGGACCACGAACCGGTGCCTTAAAACCACAGACATTGATCCTCCGTGAGTCCTGCAGAGCAGATCAAGGAGTTACAGGGGCTGGTTCCTTCTGGAGGCTCCAGGGGAGGGTCCTTCCCGCCCCTTCCAGCTTCTGGGGGCTCCGGGCGTCCCTGGGCTCGTGGCCGCGTCCCTCCCGTCTCTGCCTCTATCTTCACGTGGCTTCTCCTCTGTGTCTCTCCTCTTCTGTCTCTTAGAAGGACCCTGTCATTGGACGTAGGGCCACCCTCCTCCAGGAGGACCTCATCTCAGACCCTTCCCTGCATCACACCTGCAGAGACCCTGTTTCTTAATAAGGCCCCATTTGTAGGTCCTGGGGGTCAGGGTGTGGACACATCTTTGGGGCACCACTCAGCCCGCTGTGGGTATCATGGGGGCCCTTCTGAGGCTCTCCCCTTGGCCTCTTCCTCCTGGGTAAAGGGGAGCCCAGGTGACCTCAGAGGGCAGAAGTGCCAGGCCGCCTCGCGCTGGGCAGAGCTGTCTCAGGACAGAAGGTGTGGGGGCCAAGTGTACAGGGGAGCAGGCTGGGATGGGGAGGGGGGTCCCTGCAGCCCCAAGAGGGAGCCTGTCCACGTCCCCCGCAGGCACCCCCGTGTCTCTTGCGCCTTTCGTGTCTGCCCACTGACATCTTGCCATCTTGCATGTTTCTAGGAGAGTCTTTCCTGCAGGGGCAGCAGCGCCTCCTGAAAGATAAGGAAGCGAAGATTCGGAAGGCCCTGGACAGACTCCGCCGGAAGAGGCTTCTCCTGGGCCTGCAGCGGAGGCGGCGGGAGATCCCTGTGGTCTCCGTGGTGGGCTACACAAACTGCGGTGAGGAGTGGGCCCGCCGGGGCTGGGCGGGGTGCGCTAGGAGAACCCGCTTGCCGACCCGGCGAGACTGGGTGCTCGCGGAGGGCTATAGCCCCCGGTGAGGAGGATGGGACTCGGGCCCCATCCCTGGGCGTCTCGGGGGCGACGCGGCCCCCGTGTGACTGCTGTGCGCTGACGCCCCTCTCAGTGGATGTCCTCCAGACTCTGAGAACGAGGAAGTGGGGACAGTTGTAAGTCCATTGACAGTGGGCAGGATCTTCCAGGGATCAGAGTGATTCAGGTGTCATCGAGGAAGACCTCACAGTCTGTTCTCAGCTTTGTCTGCACGAGCACATCAAGTGGACTCCCCGTGGGGGACAGAGTGCAGGGCGTCCTGTAGGGTCCCCGGTGCCCTGAGATAAGGGGAAAGCACCCAGTTCCCTGCACTGCGGGGACTCAGTGCACAGCGCTCGCTGGGCTGCCCTGAGGCCCCGCCCCGCCACGTGCTCGGGAAGCACCGCCATGCCGGGCCCGTCCCTGTATCAGGCGCTCACGGTCTGCGTCCAGAGGAGGGAGGGAATGTCCCACAGACGTGCACAGGAAGCTGTGGGGCATGCAGGCTTGAAAAGTCATAAATGTCTACAGGTAAAATCACCCATGCCGGGAAACCCCGACGGCCCCTCCTGGCCGCATCCTCAGAGGGCGGCGTGTCCTCTAACTGTCAGAGCATCCAGTGAGTGTCCGCTTGGTCCCGACTCTCACCGGCCGGGAGTTCGGGGCCCTTCACTGAGCAGCGGCGTCCAGGCTGCGCCCCGCCCTCCAGTGACTCGATGGCAGGACCCGTCACCACCTCCTGGTGGACCAGGCGTAGCCAGGGCGTGTCCCTGGGCTGGACGGTTACTGCTGGTGCCCCTGAGCCTGGGCTCAGTGGACAGTGTCCACGTTGTCAGGAAAGGCTGTGGAGGCGGGTGCTCTAGGGCCCCTCAGGTACACACAGCACTGTCTACACCCTCACTACCTATCTGCACACAGTGCACCCCCTACTCCACCATCCCCTCGTCTACACAGACATCACACCACAGCTCGGTTACTCCACGGTACCATCCCTCCGCCTGTGTGGACGCCTGCCCACCTCACATGCACGTCACCACTGTCTGTGTCTACGCCGTCTCTCCCTTGTACACCAGCACGCTTGCCCTGGCCCCGGTCCACTTTACCCTGAAGCCTAGACCGCGGCAGCTCAGTCCACGCACAGCCCGCGCAGCGTCCCACGGGTCCTGCACAGAGTTCCCAGCGCACAGACCTCCTGCCCCTGCCCACCCTCCAGCGGCATGTGGTCAGCGTGGGGCAGCCCCGAGGTCCACAGTGCTCACTGGGGGACCAGAGGGGTCTGACACGCACGGTCCCCTTGTGCCCCACGTGCAGGAAAGACCACGTTGATCATGGCGCTGACGGGGGACGCTGCCATCCAGCCCCGGGACCAGCTGTTTGCCACGCTGGACGTCACAGCGCACGCGGGGTGGCTGCCCTCCCGGGTGACCGTCATCTACGTGGACACCATTGGCTTCCTCTCGCAGCTGCCCCACAGCCTGGTCGAGTCCTTCTCGGCGACCCTGGAGGATGTGCGCCACTCGGTGAGTGTGGAGGGCCAGGTCGCCTCAAATACCCAGAAACGGGAGGCAGGTCCCCTCATCCCAACATCACGGGCCAGGGTCCCCTCATTACAACATCTAGGGAAAGGGTCCCCTCGTCACATCATCAACGGACAGGGTCCCCTAATCACAGCATCAAGAGACAGGGTCCCCTAATCACAACATCATGGGGCAGGGTTCCCTCATCGCAGCATCACGGGGCAGGGTCCCCTCATCACTGTATCAAGGGACAGAGTCCCTTCATCACAGCATCACTGGGAAGGGTCCCCTCATCACAGCATCATGGGACAGGGTCTCCTCAGCGCGGCAACCCTAAGGCAGGACCTGGGACCCCAGGGCTGCACTCGGACCATTAAGGCAGCGTTTGGGACTCCCGGGGCCGCCCTCGGACTTCCACCAAGGCAGGGTCTGGGACCCCTGGAGCCACACTCGGATCCACCAAGGCAGAGTTCAGGGTTCCGGAACTGATCCCCAGATGGAACTGATCCCCAGGACCGGACCCGGACCCTGCGCGGAGGCCTGACCGGGGCGCGGAGAGGTGGCGAGCGTGGGGGAGCGCCCACCGGGTTGGGTGCCCGGCCGGGCCCTGCTCCGGCACCACCTGCCTTGGGAGGTCGCCTCGACCACCCGCGGCAGAGAAAAGCATATCCCCAGGCTGCGGCGTCCCAGACTGGCCTCCCGGCCCGGACCGCGCGCACCAATCAGGCGTCTGCGAGCACGTGACCCGGGCGGCCAATGGGCAACTGCACGAGAGCACGCTCCCGAGGCCCCGCCCGTGGCGTAGGAGCGCTTGCGGTATGTGCGCCCTGCGAGCCGCTGTCCGCCCGGGGTCCTGGCTCTTTCGCGTCGTTCGTGGCTGCGGGGCTCCGAGGGCCGCGCCGCCGCTGCCACCCTGCCCCGAGCGCGCGCTCGCCGCCTTCCGCGGGGGCCTGGGGGGCCCGGAGGGGCGAGGGGGTGGGGGGCGGGGCCCACATGCAGGTGGCCGGAGAAGTCGGACTGGAGGAAAGGAGGAGGCTGAGGAAGCGGAGGAGGAGGAGCTGCTGAGGAGGGACCCTTTGCTGCCGGCGGGAGCCCAGCGCGTGTGCTTGCTTCACCCTGACGTCAAGTGGGGACCCGGGAAGCCGCAGGGGACCCGAGGTGACCGGGACTGTGGCCGTGGACTCGGTGGGGGTGGGGGTGGGAGTCATGAAGAGGGCCAAGTCTCGGAACTTAAAGGGCGGGGACGCCGGGGGCGGGTTTCGAGGTCTGGCGCTCTGGGCAGAGACGCCGAAGGGCGGGACTTCTGATTGGCCGGACTGAAGGGGCGTGGTGTTGGGGGGCGTGACTCTGAGGGCTGGAGCCCATAGGGCAGGGCTTCAGGGAGCGGGGCTCCGAGAGCTGGAGCTCGTAGAGCGGGGACGTCGGGGGCGGGGCTCCTGAGTGGCCGGGTTGAAGGGGTGGGGCTTATGGCGGCGTGACTCCGAGGGCTGGGACCCCTAGGGCCGGGCTTATGGGGGCGGGGACTCGGAGGCTGGGCCGCCCCCACCCGACCCGCTCCCGGGAGCCGCATCCCTGCAGCGGGCCTGGAAATGCTAATTCTGGGCTGGGGCGCCTTCCCCCGTGCACACAGCGGGTCCGGGGCCCCTTCCCCTTTCGGACGCGCCCCAGGTTGTCGCTCGGCCCTGCTGCCGCGCGCAGCATCCCCATCTGTAAAGGAAGAGAATCCAACAACTAACGCCGGTTTGCACGGGGTGTGTCCCTCAGCTTTAAGCCTTTATTGACCCGCTTTCACTGTGTACCACTGAGTACTGCGCCCAAAGGTTGTGCACAGGCGTGTTCACAGGCCCTTTGTAGCAGAAACCGTGAGCCCGGCTGAGCCCCTGAGACGCCTGGGACCTGCCTCCATGGCCCTCGGCCATCAGCAACCCCACTGTACCCGCTCCGGTGGGGCTGGGGGGACAGCAGACACGCCGGGCAGGAGCCCGCCGCCTGACCTGAGTGCTGTGTTCAGAACCCAGCGGGAAGGCGGACGGAGGGGGGCGGGGACGGGGCCGTCTCACCAGGGTGGTCCTGGATGGCCTGGGGAGACGGACCCCACGGATGAACAGGGACAGTGTCCAGGGTTAGGGCTCCTGAGCGAGCA
This sequence comes from Mesoplodon bidens, assembly GCF_964165515.1. Classification (NCBI taxonomy): domain Eukaryota; kingdom Metazoa; phylum Chordata; class Mammalia; order Artiodactyla; family Ziphiidae; genus Mesoplodon; species Mesoplodon bidens. The sequence continues at coordinate 137,637 of NW_027671433.1, read as the reverse complement.
CGTCCTGGGCCCTCCTGGGACCGCCGCTCCTCGGCTGTTTCGGGGCTGTCAGAGGCAAGTCACTGCAGTGGTGCAGCCATGCGAGGAGTCAGGTCATCACAGGTCTTCTGGGTTTGAGCAGAGCAGTGACCCAGTTGCGGGGGAGGGGTGGCATTCTCCGTATTCCTTTCCTCCTCTTAGACCTTTATTGAGATACAGTTCGCAGAGCGTAAGATGAACCGCTTTGAAGGGTACCACTCGGAGGCAACTAGTACGTTCACAGCCTTGTGCAGCCACCACCTGTGTCTGGTTCCACAACGTGCTCATCTCCCCGGAAGGAGACCCTGTGCCCTCAGTAGCAGGCCTCCCCCCTGCTTCTCCCGCACCCAACCCCTGGGAACCGGGAATCGGCCTTCTGGCCCCGTGGATTTGCCTGTCGTGGACATTTCACGTGAGTGATACGTGGCCTTGTGTGTCTGGCTTCTCTCACTGAGCGCCACGTTTCTGAGGCAGACGGATGTCGTAGCCTGTGTCAGTGCTTCATTCCTTTTTTTTCTTAAAAACTTTTGTTTAGGGTGCTTTTAGTTTCACAGCAAAATTGAGAGGAACGTATGCAGATTTTTCACATATACTCAGTGCCCTCACCAATGGATGGCCTCTGCCGTTTTCAGCATCCCCGCCAGACGGTGAATTTGTTATAGCTGACGAGCCTATGTTGACATAACGTCGTCACCCCAAGTCCACGGTTTACATTAATTAGGGTTCACTCCTGGTGGTGTACATTCTGTGGGTTTGGGCAAATGGATGGTGACATGTATCCACCGTTACAGCATCACACAGAGTAGTTTCACTGCCCTGAACATCCCCTGTGCTCCACCCATTCATCCCTCCCTCCCCCTCTTAAACCCCTGACAACCAGTGGGCCTTTTACTGTCTCCATTGTTGGGCCTTTTCCAGAGTGTCATAGAGCTGGAATCACACAGTCTGCAGCCTTCTCTCACTGCCTTCTTTCACTCAGTCATATGCATTTAAGGTTCCTCCATGTCTTTTCATGGCCTGACAGCTCATTTCACTTTAGCGCTGAATAATATTCTGTTGTCTGGATAGACCACAGTTTACTTATCTAGTCATGTACTAAAGGACATCTTTGTTGCTTCCGTTTTGACAATTATGAATAAAGCTGCTATAAACATCGATGTGCAGGTTTTTGTGCGGCTGTAAGTTTTCTCATCCTTTGGGCAAATAGCAAGGAGTATGAGAGCCGGATTGTGTGGTAAGCGTGTGTTTAGCTTTGTAAGAAACTGCCAGACCATCCTCCAACGTGGCCGTACCATCTTGCGTCCCTCCCAGCGATGCGTGGTGGGGGGGGTGCTGCACATGCTTGTCGGCATTTCGTGTTGTCAGGATTGTGGATTCCGGCTGTTCTGATAGGTGTGTGGTGGTGCCTCATTGCTGTTTTAGTTTGCATTTCCCTGATGACAGAGGACGTGGAGCATCTTGTCACACGCTCATTTGCCATCTGTATATCTTTTTGGTGAGGTGTCTGTTACGGTCTCTGGCCCACGTTGTAGTAGGTTGTTTCCTTATTGCTGAACTTTAAGAATTGTTTTTATATTTTGGATACCAGTGCTTATGGATGCGTGTTTTGTACGTATTTTCTCCTAGGTCTGTGGCTTAACTTCTCAGTCCGCTGATGACGTCTTTGCAGAGCAGGCGTGTTTAATTTTCCGTGTTGTCATATGCTCAGACTCCGGGATCCTTTCTCTGCCGAGTCCAGTCTACCAGCAGGCCCATGAGAGGCGCTCGTCATTTCTGCCAGAGCGCTTGTGATCTCTAGCAGGTCTTTTTGGTTCTTTCTCGGGATTTCCACCTCTGCTTGCCTTGCCCATCCGTCCTTGCATGCTGTCTACTAAATCCATCAGGGCCCTTGGCACGTTCATCATAGTTGTTGTAAATTCCTGGTCCAGTAATTCCAGCATCCCTGGCACGTCTGGTTCTCACGCTTGCTGTGTCTCTTCGGGTTTGCCTTTTGGTGCGCCTGGTAATTTTTTCTCGATAGCTGGACGTGATGCACGAGGTGAAAGGAACTGCTGTAAGTGGACCTTTGTGGGGAGGGGCTGATGTGTGGGGGAGGGGAAGCCTGCTGTGGTCCTGGGATCAGGGTTCAGTGCCTTACGGTGCCTGTGCCCCTGGGCTGTCACCTGCACAAGTGCTTCTCCGTTTCCATCCCCACCGAATCCTAACCCTGGCCTTCGGGGTGGGGTTGCGGGGTGCCAGACCCCCAAGCGAGCAGCTGTGCAGCGCAGCAGGAGGGAGGCCGCTGGCCCCCGCGCAGGCTCTCACCACGGAGCTGGGGCCGTGGCACCTGGGATCGGGAGAGACAGCACCTGCAGGGATTACTGCTGGGTCAGACCTGCAGCTGAAGGACGGAGGTCAGGGGTGACCAAGCACCTGCTGACCTGAGTGACCAGCAGCTGGAGGAGGTGGGACGAGCTGGCGAGCCTATGGGGAGTCACACCCAAGAAGACTCCGCCTCCCCTTGGCCTAGAGAATGGGGGACCCCACCCCCAATGTCCCAGAGGATGGGGAGACCCCACCCCTCATGTCCCAGAAGATGGGGACCCCCGCACAGCCCAGAGAATGGGGGGACCCTGCTCTGTGGCCTCAGACCCTGCCCGGCCCCTACTCCCGAGCCTCTGGCCTGTGTCCTGGCTGTGCCCTAAGGAGGGTCAGGTGACCCCAGAGACGGCAGCACCCAGGTGTCCGGGGAGTGGGGACAGACAGCGAAGCAGGGGCGCCACAGAGGGGCCGCGGCTCTGAGACTCTGTGCGTGGGTGGCCTCCCAGGGGGCGGGGGCGTGGGGACGGGATGGGGGGCCGGCCTCCCGTGGGGCTTGGAGCACACGCTCCCCATCTCACAGAGAACACGCCTGGGGCCCCGCAGAGCTGTCCTCCAGGCCACCGCCCTTCCAGACCTGAGTCAGCCTCGTCCACCCTGTCTGGGCCCAGCCCCGGGGCATGTTTGCGTCACTGCCCACCTGCCTGCTCTCCCTCAGGGGAGAGTCTCTGCTACCCCGTGCCCCCTTCCTCCTCGGGAAGGGCCATGAGGAGGAGAGCCTAGGGCGGGGTGGCCCCGTCAGCCCTCCATCCATGGCCTGTGCCGTCAGTGTCCTGGGCTCCTGCCCTGGGTGGGCCCTGCCTCTCCCACCACCCACGCCCCACGCGCGTACCCATCATCATCATCATCATCATCATCCTGACCGTTCACGGCCAGGGACCCTGGGTGGGCGCTGCTTTTTTGGGGCCAGGCTCGGTATGGGCAGCCACTGGGGCCAGGTTAAAACCAGGCTGGGCTCACCGAGGACAGGGAATCCACGGGGACACAGCCCACCCTGCAGGCAGTGCGGCAGGTTCTATGGGCCCTTGGGAGCCTCACAGGGGACGCTGTCCAGTGGGTCACAAGGGACCATGTGTCCCCACGGGGCAGACATCCCAGATTCCAACACGGGGGGCGGGGGGCGGCCATCCCCGCATCCTTGCTCAGCTCAGTGCCCTCCTCCCCTCCCCGGTCCTGTGTCCACCCCTCCTGACTATCTACCCAGAAGAACAGAGCTGCATTTCGAGCAAATGCTGACTGGGGCGCACTCTCGGGACCATTGTGTAGGCAGGAAGCAGGAAGCCGTCCCAGCCCGGGGCACGTGGCCCTGGGCAGGGCTGGACACAGCCCGGGGCTGACCCAGCTGGAAATGACCCTCACACTGGCCTGTCTCTCCCCAAAGTTGAGTGGCAGGTGGTGGAGGCACAAGCGCTGGTGCACACGCTGGATGGCTGGTCGGTGGTGGACACGATGGTGGTGCCCACCAAAACGCCAGACCGGAAGCTCATCTTCGGCAGAGGGACCTTGGAGCGCCTGACAGGTGAGTCCAGCACACGTGTCCCCATCACCCTCCCAGAAACAGAGCAAGCATGGCCGTCCCTCTGGGCCTCACAGGAACTTGGATGAGACGGTAAAAGCCACTACGCCCGCGTGAGAATTCAAACGAGGCCCCAGGACACAGGCGGGACCTGTGAGAGTCGGGCGCACGCCAGCCCCACGCCCCAGCCCAGCCTAGCCCACACCCCCCAGTGCCCGGCGGAGGGGGTCCTGCGTGTGACCCCTGCCTTCCATGGACCCCGACGTCCCCGCCCCAAACCCATGTCTAGCTCACAGCTCAGAGCAGGAGACATGCCAAGGGGGGCGCTCATCGCCCATCTCTGTCTAACGGGCACTCAGTCCCCGTGGGGTCACGGGACCCCCATGTGTGTGAGATCTACTCCCCTGAAGAGGGACCCGGTCCGGTCCTCCCCGACCCACACTTGACAAATACTGTGCTCAGAGACTCGGGGTGTCCGGCGAACACGGCCAAAGTGCAGGGTCCCCAGACATTATGGGCATGCAGGCCTCTTGAGAAGCCAACCTCTTTTCCTAGAGAAAATCAGAGGGTCCCCGGAAATCACCGCCGTCTTCCTGAATGTGGAGAGGATGGCTGCAGCCACCAAGGTACCTCAGAAGCTCGCTGTTTCCCGCCCACGGCGGCTGAGGGAGTGGGTCAGTGTCCCCGTGAGGACACAGGTCTCCACGGGCCTGGGGTCACCACAGGTCCCCTCCCTTGCACTCTATCTTCTAGAAAGAACTGGAAGCCGCCTGGGGTGTGCGGGTGTTCGACCGATTCACGGTGGTTCTTCATATTTTCCGCTGCAACGCCCGCACCAAGGAGGCCCGGCTGCAGGTGGCACTGGCCGAGCTCCCCCTGCTCAGGTACCTGCAGAGCCTGGGCTCGGGGCAGACGGAACCCTCCTTGGACCGCTTCTTGCTTTCCCTACCTGGAGTGTTGCCAGGGTGGTGAGGGTGGAATGTGGCCAGTGGGGACGTGGCCAAGCGGCACACCTACCAGGGCACGCGGCCCACAAGGACCGCCACCCCGCAAGGGACCCTGCGTCCCCGCCTGTGAAGGCCCACGTGGCGGGGAGGTCCCGAGCGAGCCTGTTCTTCCTGTCTAGATGCCCACTCCCCACCCAGGGCTCTGTGCCAGCTTCCCACGGGCACGTGCTCCCGTCTCCTGAGCCGACCCATTTCCACGCCAGGTCCTGCCTGAAAAACCACGTTGCCCACCTGGGCGGCCGAGGGCGGGACTCCCGCAACATCATGGGGTCAGGTACAGTGTCTGACGTCTTGTCACCGGGAGCTCAGAAGGTGGGGTTGTCGTGGCCACCTCCCCTACAAAGGGGATGACGTCCCTCAGAGGTCCTGCTGGGGCCTTGTCCGTGGTCACAGTCAAAGGAAGGTTTCAAGGTGTTTCCCTGGTGCGGCCGTAACGAAGGACCACGAACCGGTGCCTTAAAACCACAGACATTGATCCTCCGTGAGTCCTGCAGAGCAGATCAAGGAGTTACAGGGGCTGGTTCCTTCTGGAGGCTCCAGGGGAGGGTCTTTCCCGCCCCTTCCAGCTTCTGGGGGCTCCGGGCGTCCCTGGGCTCGTGGCCGCGTCCCTCCCGTCTCTTCCTCTGTCTTCACGGGGCTTTTCCTCTGTGTCTGTGTCTCTCCTCTTCTGTCTCTTAGAAGGACCTTGTCATTGGATGTAGGGCCACCCTCCTCCAGGAGGACCTCATCTCAGACCCTTCCCTGCATCACACCTGCAGAGACCCTGTTTCTTAATAAGGCCCCATTTGTAGGTCCTAGGGGTCAGGGTGTGGACACATCTTTGGGGCACCACTCAGCCCGCTGTGGGTATCATGGGGGCCCTTTTGAGGCTCTCCCCTTGGCCTCCTCCTCCTGGGTAAAGGGGAGCCCAGGTGACCTCAGAGGGCAGAAGTGCCAGGCCGCCTCGCGCTGGGCAGAGCTGTCTTAGGACAGAAGGTGTTGGGGCCAAGTGTACAGGGGAGCAGGCTGGGGTGGGGAGGCGGATCCCTGCAGCCCCAAGAGGGAGCCTGTCCACGTCCCCCGCAGGCACCCCCGTGTCTCTTGCGCCTTTCGTGTCTGCCCACTGACTCGCCATCTTGTATGTTTCTAGGAGAGTCTTTCGTGCAGGTGCAGCAGCGCCTCCTGAAAGATAAGGAAGCGAAGATTCGGAAGGCCCTGGACAGACTCCGCCGGAAGAGGCTTCTCCTGGGTCAGCAGCGGAGGCGGCGGGAGATCCCTGTGGTCTCCGTGGTGGGCTACACAAACTGCGGTGAGGAGTGGGCCCGCCTGGGCTGGGCGGGGTGCGCTAGGAGAACCCGCTTGCCGACCCGGCGAGACTGGGTGCTCGCGGAGGGCTATAGCCCCCGGTGAGGAGGACGGGACTCGGGCCCCATCTCTGGGCGTCCCGGGGGCGACGCGGCCCCCGTGTGACTGCTGTGCGCTGACGCCCCTCTCAGTGGATGTTCTCCAGACTCTGAGAACGAGGAAGTGGGGACAGTTGTAAGTCCATTGACAGTGGGCAGGATCTTCCAGGGATCAGAGTGATTCAGGTGTCATCGAGGAAGACCTCACAGTCTGTTCTCAGCTTTGTCTGCACGAGCACATCAAGTGGACTCCCCGTGGGGGACAGAGTGCAGGGCGTCCTGTAGGGTCCCCGGTGCCCTGAGATAAGGGGAAAGCACCCAGTTCCCTGCACTGCGGGGACTCAGTGCACAGCGCTCGCTGGGCTGCCCTGAGGCCCCGCCCCGCCACGTGCTCGGGAAGCACCGCCATGCCGGGCCCGTCCCTGTATCAGGCGCTCACGGTCTGCGTCCAGAGGAGGGAGGGAATGTCCCACAGACGTGCACAGGAAGCTGTGGGGCATCCAGGCTTGAAAAGTCATAAATGTCTACAGGTAAAATCACCCATGCCGGGAAACCCCGACGGCCCCTCCTGGCCGCATCCTCAGAGGGCGGCGTGTCCTCTAACTGTCAGAGCATCCAGTGAGTGTCCGCTTGGTCCCGACTCTCACCGGCCGGGAGTTCGGGGCCCTTCACTGAGCAGCGGCGTCCAGGCTGCGCCCCGCCCTCCAGTGACTCGATGGCAGGACCCGTCACCACCTCCTGGTGGACCAGGCGTAGCCAGGGCGTGTCCCTGGGCTGGACGGTTACTGCTGGTGCCCCTGAGCCTGGGCTCAGTGGACAGTGTCCACGTTGTCAGGAAAGGCTGTGGAGGCGGGTGCTCTAGGGCCCCTCAGGTACACACAGCCCTGTCTACACCCTCACTACCTATCTGCACACAGTGCACCCCCTACTCCACCATCCCCTCGTCTACACAGACATCACACCACAGCTCGGTTACTCCACGGTACCATCCCTCCGCCTGTGTGGACGCCTGCCCACCTCACATGCACGTCACCACTGTCTGTGTCTACGCCGTCTCTCCCTTGTACACCAGCACGCTTGCCCTGGCCCTGGTCCACTTTACCCTGAAGCCTAGACCGCGGCAGCTCAGTCCACGCACAGCCCGCGCAGCGTCCCACGGGTCCTGCACAGAGTTCCCAGCGCACAGATCTCCTGCCCCTGCCCACCCTCCAGCGGCATGTGGTCAGCGTGGGGCAGCCCCGAGGTCCACAGTGCTCACTGGGGGGCCAGAGGGGTCTGACACGCACGGTCCCCTTGTGCCCCACATGCAGGAAAGACCACGTTGATCAAGGCGCTGACAGGGGACGCCGCCATCCAGCCCCGGGACCAGCTGTTTGCCACGCTGGACGTCACAGCGCATGCGGGGTGGCTGCCCTCCCGGGTGACCGTCATCTACGTGGACACCATTGGCTTCCTCTCCCAGCTGCCCCACAGCCTGGTCGAGTCCTTCTCGGCGACCCTGGAGGACGTGCGCCACTCGGTGAGTGTGGAGGGCCAGGTCGCCTCAAATACCCAGAAACAGGAGGCAGGTCTCATCATCCCAACATCACGGGCCAGGGTCCCCTCATTACAACATCTAGGGAAAGGGTCCCCTCATCACACCACCAACAGACAGGGTCCACTAATCACAGCATCAAGAGACAGGGTCCCCTAATCACAACATCATGGGGCAGGGTTCCCTCATCGCAGCATCACGGAGCAGGGTCCCCTCATCACAGCATCACTGGGCAGGGTCCCCTCATCAGTACATCAAGGGACAGGGTCGCTTCATCACAGCATCACAGGGAAGCGTCCCCTCATCACAACATCATTGGGCAGGGTCCAGTCATCACAGCATCACTGGGAAGGGTGTCCTCATTTCCACATTAAGGGACAGGGTCCTCTCATCACAGCATCACTGGGCAGCGTCCAGTCATCACAGCATCACTGGGAAGGGTTCCCTCATCACCATATCAAGGGACAGGTTCCTCTCATCACAGCATCACTGGGCAGGGTCCCCTCATCAGAGCATCACAGAAAAGCATACCCTCAGCACACCATCAAGGGACAGGCTCCCCTAATGACAGCGTCACGGGGCAGGGTCCCCTCATCACCACAGCAAGGGACAGGTTCCTCTCAGCATCACTGGGAAGGGTCCACTCATCACAGCATAATTGGGCAGGGTCCGCTCATCACCCAATCAAGGGACAGGGGCCCCTCAACACAACATCAAGGGACAGGGTGCCGTCATCATAGCAGCAACAGACAGGGTCCCCTCATCACAGCATCACGGGACAGGGTCCCCTCATCAGAGCATCAAGGGACAGGATCCCCTCGTCACCACATCACGTGACAGGGTCCCTGCATCACAGCATCAAGGGACAGGGTCCCCTTATCACAGCATCACTGGGCAGGGTCCCCTCATCACGACATCAAGGGACACGATCCCCTCATCACAGCACCACGGGGCCAGGTCCCCTCATCACAGTATCACGAGACAGGGTCTCCTCATCGCAGCATCAAGGGATAGGATCACCTCATCAAACTGTCAAGGGACAGGGTCCCCTCATCGCAGTACCATGGGACAGGTTCCCCTCATCACAGCATCACTGGGCAGGGTCCCCTCATCAGAGCATCAAGGGACAGGGTCCCATCGTCACCACATCACGTGACAGGGTCTCCGCATCACAGCATCACGGGTTAGGTCCCCTCATCACAGCATCACGGTACAGGGTCCCCTCATCACAGCATCACTGAGCAGGGTCCCCACATCACCACATCACCACATCAAGGCACAGTGTCCCCTCATCACAGCATCACGGTACAGGGTCCCCTCATCACAGCATCACTGAGAAGGGTCCCCACATCACTACATCAAGGCACAGTGTCCCCTCATTACAGCATCACGGTACAGGGTTCTCTCATCACAGAATCATGGAACAGGGTCCCCTTATTACAACATCAATAGACAGGGTCCCTCATCACGGCATCAAGGGACAGGATCCTCTCCTCACAGCATCACGGGACAGGGTCCCCTCATCACCCAATCAAGGGATAGGGGCCCCTCAACACAACATCAAGGGACAGGGTCCCGTCATCACAGCAGCAACAGTCAGGGTCCCCTCATCACAGCATCACGGGACAATGTGTCCGCATCCCAGCATGCCGGGACAGTGTCCCCTCATCACAGCATCTCTGGACAGGGTCCCCACATCAGCACATCAAGGGACAGTGTCCCCTCATCGCAGCGTCACGGTACAGGGTCCCCTGATCACAGCATCACGGGACAGGGTCCCCTCATCACAGCATCACTGGGCAGGGTCCCCACATCACCACATCAAGGGACATTGTCCCCTCATCACACCATCACGCGACAGGGTCCCCTCAGCACAGTATCAAGGGTCACGGTCCCCTCATCACAGCATCACGGGTCAGGTCCCCTCATCACAGTATCACGAGACACGGTCCACTCATCACAGCGTCACGGGACAACGTCCCCGCATCACAGCATGAAGGGACAGTTTCCCTCATCCCAGAATCACTGGGCAGGATCCCCTCATCACCACACCAATGGAGAGTGTCCCCTAATCACAGCATCACGGGACAGGGTCCCCTCATCAGAGCATCACGGAAAAGCATCCCCTCATCACAGCATCAAGGGACAGAGTCCCCTCATCACAGCATCATGGGTCAGGTCCCCTCATCACAGTATCACGAGACAGGGTCCCCTCATCACAATATCACTGGGCAGGGTCCCCTCATCACCAAATTAAGGGACAGGGGCCCCTCAACACAACATCAAGGGACAGTCTCCCGTCATCACAACAGCAACCGACAGGGTCCCCTCATCACAGCATCACGAGACAATGTGTCCGCATACCAGCATCACGGGACAGGGTCCCCGCATCACAGCATCAAGGGACAGGGTCCCCTGATTACAACATCAAGAGACAGGGTCCCTCATCACAGCATCAAGGGACAGGATCCACTCCTCACAGCATCACGGGACAGGGTCCCTCATCAACACATGAAGAGACATTGTCCCCTCATCACACCATCACGCGACAGGGTCCCCTCACCGCAGCATCAAGGGACACGGTCCCCTTATCACAGCGTCACGGGCCCAGGTCCCCTCATCACAGTATCACGAGACAGGGTCTCCTCATCGCAGCATCAAGGGATAGGGTCACCTCATCAGAAGGTCAAGGGACAGGGTCCCCTCATGACAATATCAAGGGATAGGGTCCCCTCATCACAGCATCACTGGGTAGGGTCCCCACATCACCACATCAAGGGACAGTGTCCCCTCATCACAGCATCACGGTACATGGTCCCCTCATCACAGCATCACTGGGGAGGGTGCCCTCATCAACACACCAAGGGACAATGTCCCCTCATCACAGCATCACTGGACAAGGTCCGCTCATAAAAGCAGCACGGGCCAGGGTCCCCTCATGGCAGTATCATGGGACAGGTTCCCCTCATCACAGCATCACTGGGCAGGGTCCCCACATCACCACATCAAGGGACAGTGTCCCCTCATCACAGCATCAGTGGACACGGTCCCCTCATCACAGCATCACGGGTCAGGTCCCCTCATCACAGTATCAAGAGACAGGGTCTCCTCATCGCAGCCTCAAGGGATAGGGTCTCCTCATCAAAATGTCAAGGGACAGGGTCCTCTCATGACAACATCAAGGGCTAGGGTCCCCTCATCACAGAATCGCAGGACAGGGTCCCCACATCACATCAAGGGACAGTGTCTCCTCATCACAGCATCACGGGACAGGGTTGCCTCATCACAGAATCATGGAACAGGGTCCCCTGATTACAACATCAAGAGAGAGGGTCCCTCATCACAGCATCAAGGGACAGGATCCTCTCCTCACAGCATCACGGGACAGGGTCCCCTCATCAGCACGTCAATGGGCAGGGTCCCCTCATCACCACATGAAGAGACATTGTCCCCTCATCACACCATCACGCGACAGGGTCCCCTCACCGCAGCATCAAGGGACACGGTCCCCTCATCACAGCGTCACGGGCCCAGGTCCCCTCATCACAGTATCACGAGACAGGGTCTCCTCATCGCAGCATCAAGGGATAGGGTCACCTCATCAGAATGTCAAGGGACAGGGTCCCCTCATGACAATATCAAGGGATAGGGTCCCCTCATCACAGCATTACTGGGTAGGGTCCCCACATCACCACATCAAGGGACAGTGTCCCCTCATCACAGCATCACGGTACATGGTCCCCTCATCACAGCATCACTGGGCAGGGTGCCCTCATCAACACACCAAGGGACAATGTCCGCTCATCACAGCATCACTGGACAAGGTCCGCTCATAAAAGCAGCACGGGCCAGGGTCCCCTCATCGCAGTACCATGGGACAGGTTCCCCTCATCACAGCATCACTGGGCAGGGTCCCCTCATCAGAGCATCAAGGGACAGGGTCCCATCGTCACCACATCACGTGACAGGGTCTCCGCATCACAGCATCACGGGTTAGGTCCCCTCATCACAGCATCACGGTACAGGGTCCCCTCATCACAGCATCACTGAGCAGGGTCCCCACATCACCACATCACCACATCAAGGCACAGTGTCCCCTCATCACAGCATCACGGTACAGGGTCCCCTCATCACAGCATCACTGAGAAGGGTCCCCACATCACTACATCAAGGCACAGTGTCCCCTCATTACAGCATCACGGTACAGGGTTCTCTCATCACAGAATCATGGAACAGGGTCCCCTTATTACAACATCAATAGACAGGGTCCCTCATCATGGCATCAAGGGACAGGATCCTCTCCTCACAGCATCACGGGACAGGGTCCCCTCATCACCCAATCAAGGGATAGGGGCCCCTCAACACAACATCAAGGGACAGGGTCCCCTCATCACAGCATCACGGGACAATGTGTCCGCATCCCAGCATGCCGGGACAGTGTCCCCTCATCACAGCATCTCTGGACAGGGTCCCCACATCAGCACATCAAGGGACAGTGTCCCCTCATCGCAGCGTCACGGTACAGGGTCCCCTGATCACAGCATCACGGGACAGGGTCCCCTCATCACAGCATCACTGGGCAGGGTCCCCACATCACCACATCAAGGGACATTGTCCCCTCATCACACCATCACGCGACAGGGTCCCCTCAGCACAGTATCAAGGGTCACGGTCCCCTCATCACAGCATCACGGGTCAGGTCCCCTCATCACAGTATCACGAGACACGGTCCACTCATCACAGCGTCACGGGACAACGTCCCCGCATCACAGCATGAAGGGACAGTTTCCCTCATCCCAGAATCACTGGGCAGGATCCCCTCATCACCACACCAATGGAGAGTGTCCCCTAATCACAGCATCACGGGACAGGGTCCCCTCATCAGAGCATCACGGAAAAGCATCCCCTCATCACAGCATCAAGGGACAGAGTCCCCTCATCACAGCATCATGGGTCAGGTCCCCTCATCACAGTATCACGAGACAGGGTCCCCTCATCACAATATCACTGGGCAGGGTCCCCTCATCACCACACCAATGGAGAGTGTCCCCTAATCACAGCATCACGGGTCACGTCCCCGCATCACAGTATCACGAGACAGGGTCCCCTCATGACAACATCAAGGGATAGGGTCCCCTCATCACAGCATCACTGGGTAGGGTCCCCACATCACCACATCAAGGGACAGTGTCCCCTCATCACAGCATCACGGTACAGGATCCCCTCATCACAGGATCACTGGGCAGGGTGCCCTCATCAACACACCAAGGGACAATGTCCCCTCATCACAGCATCAGTGGACAAGGTCCGCTCATAAAAGCAACACGGGCCAGGGTCCCCTCATCACAGAATCAAGGCACAGGGTCCTCTCATCGCAGTATCATGGGACAGGGTCCCCTCATCACAGCATCACTGGGCAGGGTCCCCTCATCACGACATCAAGGGACACGATCCCCTCATCACAGCATCACAGGGCCAGGTCCCCTCATCACCGTATCACGAGACTGGGTCTCCTCATCGCAGCATCAAGGGATAGGGTCACCTCATCAAAATGTCAAGGGACAGGGTCCCCTCATGACAACATCAAGGCCTAGGGTCCCCTCATCACAGCATCAAGGGACACGGTCCCCTCAACTCAACATCATGGGACAGGGTTCCCTCATCACAGCATCACGGGACAATGTGTCCACATCACAGCATCACGGGACAGGGTCCCCTCATCACAGCATCACTGGGCAGGGTCCCCACATCACCACATCAAGGGACAGTGTCCCCTCATCACAGCGTCACGGTACAGGGTCCCCTGATCACAGCATCACGGGACAGGGTCCCCTCATCACAGCATCACTGGGCAGGGTCCCCACATCACCACATCAAGGGACAGTGTTCCCTCATCACAGCATCACGGGACAGGGTTCCCTCATCACAGAATCATGGAACAGGGTCCCCTCATTACAACATCAAGAGACAGGGTCCCTCATCACAGCATCAAGGGACAGGATCCTCTCCTCACAGCATCACGGGACAGGGTCCCCTCATCACCACGCCAATGGGCAGGGGCCCCTCATCACCACATGAAGGGACATTGTCCCCTCATCACACCATCACGCGACAGGGTCCCCTCACCACAGCATCAAGGGACACGGTCCCCTCATCACAGCGTCACGGGACAACGTCCCCGCATCACAGCATGAAGGGACAGTTTTCCTCATCCCAGAATCATTGGGCAGGATCCCCTCATCACCTCACCAATGGAGAGTGTCCCCTAATCACAGCATCACGGGACAGGGTCCCCTCATCAGAGCATCACAGAAAAGCATGCCCTCATCGCACCATCAAGGGACAGGGTCCCCTCATGACAGCGTCACGGGGCAGGGTCCCCTCATCACCACAGCAAGGGACAGGTTCCTCTCAGCATCACTGGAAAGGGTCCACTCATCACAGCATCACTGGGCAGGGTCCCCTCATCACCCAATCAAGGGACAGGGGCCCCTCAACACAATATCAAGGGACAGTGTGCCGTCATCACAGCAGCAACGGACAGGGTCCCCTCATCACAGCGTCACGGGACAGGGTCCCCTCATCAGAGCATCAAGGGACAGGGTCCCCTCGTCACCACATCACGTGACAGGGTCCCTGCATCACAGCATCAAGGGACAGGGTCCCCTTATCACAGCATCACTGGGCAGGGTCCCCTCATCACGACATCAAGGGACACGATCCCCTCATCACAGCACCACGGGGCCAGGTCCCCTCATCACAGTATCACGAGACAGGGTCTCCTCATCGCAGCATCAAGGGATAGGATCACCTCATCAAACTGTCAAGGGACAGGGTCCCCTCATCACAGCAGCACTGGACAGGGTCCCCACATCACCCCATCAAGGGGCAGTGTCCCCTCATCACAGCATCACGGTACAGGGTCCACTCATTACAGCATCACTGGGCAGGGTCCCCACATCACCGCATCAAGGGACAGTGTCCCCTCATCACAGCATCACGGGACAGGTTTCCCTCATCACAGAATCATGGAACAGGGTCCCCTCATTACAACATCAAGAGACAGGGTCCCTCATCACAGCATCAAGGAACAGGATCCTCTCCTCACAGCATCATGGGACAGGGTCCCCTCATCAGCACGTCAATGGGCAGGGTCCCCTCATCACCACATGAAGAGACATTGTCCCCTCATCACACCATCACGCGACAGGGTCCCCTCACCGCAGCATCAAGGGACACGGTCCCCTCATCACAGCGTCACGGGCCCAGGTCCCCTCATCACAGTATCACGAGACAGGGTCTCCTCATCGCAGCATCAAGGGATAGGGTCCCCTCATGACAATATCAAGGGATAGGGTCCCCTCATCACAGAATCACTGGGTAGGGTCCCCACATCACCACATCAAGGGACAGTGTCCCCTCATCACAGCATCACGGTACGTGGTCCCCTCATCACAGCATCACTGGGCAGGGTGCCCTCATCAACACACCAAGGGACAATGTCCCCTCATCACAGCATCACTGGACAAGGTCCGCTCATAAAAGCAGCACGGGCCAGGGTCCCCTCATCGCAGTATCATGGGACAGGTTCCCCTCATCACAGCATCACTGGGCAGGGTCCCCTCATCACGACATCAAGGGACACGATCCCCTCATCACAGCATCACGGGGCCAGGTCCCCTCATCACCGTATCACGAGACAGGGTCTCCTCATCGCAGCATCAAGGGATAGGGTCACCTCATGAAAATGTCAAGGGACAGGGTCCCCTCATGACAACATCAAGGCCTAGGGTCCCCTCATCACAGCATCAAGGGACACGGTCCCCTCAACATCATGGGACAGGGTTCCCTCATCACAGCATCACGGTACAATGTGTCCACATCACAGCATCGCAGGACAGGGTCCCCTCATCACAGCATCAGTGGGCAGGGGCCCCACATCACCACATCAAGGGACAGTGTCCCCTCATCACAGCATCACGGGACAGGGTTCCCTCATCACAGAATCATGAAACAGGGTCCCCTCATTACAACATCAAGAGACAGGGTCCCTCATCACAGCATGAAGGCACACGATCCTCTCCTCAGAGCATCACGGGACAGGGTCCCCTCATCACCACGTCAGTGGGCAGGGTCCCCTCATCACCACATGAAGGGACATTGTCCCCTCATCACACCATCACGCGACAGGGTCCCCTCACCACAGCGTCAAGGGACAGTGTCCCCTCATCACAGCATCACAGGTCAGGTCCCCTCATCACAGTATCACGAGACAGGGTCTCCTCATCGCAGCATCAAGGGATAGGGTCAACTCATCAAAATGTCAAGGGACAGGGTCCCCTGATGACAACATCAACGGATACGGTTCCCTCATCACAGCATCACTGGGTAGGATCCCCACATCACCACATCAAGGGACAGTGTCCCCTTATCACAGCATCATGGTACATGGTCCCCTCATCACAGCATCACGGTACGTGGTCCCCTCATGACAGCATCACTGGGCAGGGTGCCCTCATCACAGCATCAGTGGCCAGGGTCCCCACATCACCACATCAAGGGTCAGTGTCCCCTCATCACAGCATCATGGTACAGGGTTCCCTCATCACAGAATCATGGAGCAGGGTCCCCTCATGACAACATCAAGAGACAGGGTCCCTCATCACAGCATGAAGGCACACGATCCTCTCCTCAGAGCATCACAGGACAGGGTCCCCTCATCACCACGTCAGTGGGCAGGGTCCCCTCATCACCACATGAAGGGACATTGTCCCCTCATCACACCATCACGCGACAGGGTACCCTCATCACAGCATCACTGGACAGGATCCCCTCATCACCTCACCAATGGAGCGTGTCCCCTAATCACAGCATCACGGGACAGGGTCCCCTCATCAGAGCATCACAGAAAAGCATCCCCTCATCACAACATCAAGGGACAGGGTCCCCTCATCACAGCATCACTGGGCAGGGTCCTCTCATCACCACAGCAAGGGAAAGGGTCCCCTTATCACAACATCACTGGGAACGGTCGACTCATCACAGCATCACGGGACAGGGTCCCCTCATCAGAACATCAAGGGACAGGGTCCCATCGTCACCACATCACGTGACAGGGTCCCCGCATCACAGCATCACTGGTTAGGTCCCCTCATCACAGCATCACGGTACAGGGTCCCCTCATCACAGCATCACTGAGCAGGGTCCCCACATCACCACATCAAGGCACAGTGTCCTCTCATCACAGCACCACGGTACAGGGTCCCCTCATCACAGCATCACTGAGCAGGGTCCCCACATCACC
This sequence comes from Mesoplodon bidens, assembly GCF_964165515.1. NCBI lineage: Eukaryota > Metazoa > Chordata > Mammalia > Artiodactyla > Ziphiidae > Mesoplodon > Mesoplodon bidens. Next base: position 120,518 of record NW_027671433.1, on the reverse strand, counting down.
ACATCAAGGCACAGTGTCCCCTCATCACAGCATCACGGTACCGGGTTCTCTCATCACAAAATCATGGAACAGGGTCCCCTTATTACAACATCAATAGACAGGGTCCCTCATCACGGCATCAAGGGACAGGATCCTCTCCTCACAGCATCACGGGACAGGGTCCCCTCATCACCCAATCAAGGGATAGGGGCCCCTCAACACAACATCAAGGGACAGGGTCCCGTCATCACAGCAGCAACAGTCAGGGTCCCCTCATCACAGCATCACGGGACAATGTGTCCGCATCCCAGCATGCCGGGACAGTGTCCCCTCATCACAGCATCACTGGACAGGGTCCCCACATCAGCACATCAAGGGACAGTGTCCCCTCATCACAGCGTCACGGTACAGGGTCCCCTGATCACAGCATCACGGGACAGGGTCCCCTCATCACAGCATCACTGGGCAGGGTCCCCTCATCACGACATCAAGGGACACGATCCCCTCATCACAGCATCACAGGGCCAGGTCCCCTCATCACCGTATCACGAGACTGGGTCTCCTCATCGCAGCATCAAGGGATAGGGTCACCTCATCAAAATGTCAAGGGACAGGGTCCCCTCATGACAACATCAAGGCCTAGGGTCCCCTCATCACAGCATCAAGGGACACGGTCCCCTCAACTCAACATCATGGGACAGGGTTCCCTCATCACAGCATCACGGTACAATGTGTCCACATCACAGCATCACGGGACAGGGTCCCCTCATCACAGCATCACTGGGCAGGGTCCCCACATCACCACATCAAGGGACAGTGTCCCCTCATCACAGCGTCACGGTACAGGGTCCCCTGATCACAGCATCACGGGACAGGGTCCCCTCATCACAGCATCACTGGGCAGGGTCCCCACATCACCACATCAAGGGACAGTGTTCCCTCATCACAGCATCACGGGACAGGGTTCCCTCATCACAGAATCATGGAAGAGGGTCCCCTCATTACAACATCAAGAGACAGGGTCCCTCATCACAGCATCAAGGGACAGGATCCTCTCCTCACAGCATCACGGGACAGGGTCCCCTCATCACCACGCCAATGGGCAGGGGCCCCTCATCACCACATGAAGGGACATTGTCCCGTCATCACAACATCACGCGACAGGGTCCCCTCACCACAGCATCAAGGGACACGGTCCCCTCATCACAGCGTCACGGACAACGTCCCCGCATCACAGCATGAAGGGACAGTTTTCCTCATCCCAGAATCATTGGGCAGGATCCCCTCATCACCTCACCAATGGAGAGTGTCCTCTAATCACAGCATCACGGGACAGGGTCCCCTCATCAGAGCATCACGGAAAAGCATCCCCTCATCACAGCATCAAGGGACAGAGTCCCCTCATCTCAGCATCATGGGTCAGGTCCCCTCATCACAGTATCACGAGACAGGGTCCCCTCATCACAATATCACTGGGCAGGGTCCCCTCATCACCACACCAATGGAGAGTGTCCCCTAATCACAGCATCACGGGTCACGTCCCCGCATCACAGTATCACGAGACAGGGTCCCCTCATGACAACATCAAGGGATAGGGTCCCCTCATCACAGCATCACTGGGTAGGGTCCCCACATCACCACATCAAGGGACAGTGTGCCCTCATCACAGCATCACGGTACATGGTCCCCTCATCACAGGATCACTGGGCAGGGTGCCCTCATCAACACACCAAGGGACAATGTCCCCTCATCACAGCATCAGTGGACAAGGTCCGCTCATAAAAGCAACACGGGCAGGGTCCCCTCATCACAGAATCAAGGCACAGGGTCCTCTCATCGCAGTATCATGGGACAGGGTCCCCTCATCACAGCATCACTGGGCAGGGTCCCCTCATCACGACATCAAGGGACACGATCCCCTCATCACAGCATCACAGGGCCAGGTCCCCTCATCACCGTATCACGAGACTGGGTCTCCTCATCGCAGCATCAAGGGATAGGGTCACCTCATCAAAATGTCAAGGGACAGGGTCCCCTCATGACAACATCAAGGCCTAGGGTCCCCTCATCACAGCATCAAGGGACACGGTCCCCTCAACTCAACATCATGGGACAGGGTTCCCTCATCACAGCATCACGGGACAATGTTTCCACATCACAGCATCACGGGACAGGGTCCCCTCATCACAGCATCACTGGGCAGGGTCCCCACATCACCACATCAAGGGACAGTGTCCCCTCATCACAGCGTCACGGTACAGGGTCCCCTGATCACAGCATCACTGAGCAGGGTCCCCACATCACCATATCAAGGGACAGTGTTCCCTCATCACAGCATCACGGGACAGGGTTCCCTCATCACAGAATCATGCAACAGGGTCCCCTCATTACAACATCAAGAGACAGGGTCCCTCATCACAGCATCAAGGGACAGGATCCTCTCCTCACAGCATCACGGGACAGGGTCCCCTCATCACCCAATCAAGGGATAGGGGCCCCTCAACACAACATCAAGGGACAGGGTCCCGTCATCACAGCAGCAACAGTCAGGGTCCCCTCATCACAGCATCACGGGACAATGTGTCCGCATCCCAGCATGCCGGGACAGTGTCCCCTCATCACAGCATCACTGGACAGGGTCCCCACATCAGCACATCAAGGGACAGTGTCCCCTCATCACAGCGTCACGGTACAGGGTCCCCTGATCACAGCATCACGGGACAGGGTCCCCTCATCACAGCATCACTGGGCAGGGTCCCCACATCACCACATCAAGGGACATTGTCCCCTCATCACACCATCACGCGACAGGGTCCCCTCAGCACAGTATCAAGGGTCACGGTCCCCTCATCACAGCATCACTGGACAAGGTCCGCTCATAAAAGCAGCACGGGCCAGGGTCCCCTCATCGCAGTATCATGGGACAGGTTCCCCTCATCACAGCATCACTGGGCAGGGTCCCCTCATCACGACATCAAGGGACACGATCCCCTCATCACAGCATCACGGGGCCAGGTCCCCTCATCACCGTATCACGAGACAGGGTCTCCTCATCGCAGCATCAAGGGATAGGGTCACCTCATGAAAATGTCAAGGGACAGGGTCCCCTCATGACAACATCAAGGCCTAGGGTCCCCTCATCACAGCATCAAGGGACACGGTCCCCTCAACATCATGGGACAGGGTTCCCTCATCACAGCATCACGGTACAATGTGTCCACATCACAGCATCGCAGGACAGGGTCCCCTCATCACAGCATCAGTGGGCAGGGGCCCCACATCACCACATCAAGGGACAGTGTCCCCTCATCACAGCATCACGGGACAGGGTTCCCTCATCACAGAATCATGAAACAGGGTCCCCTCATTACAACATCAAGAGACAGGGTCCCTCATCACAGCATGAAGGCACACGATCCTCTCCTCAGAGCATCACGGGACAGGGTCCCCTCATCACCACGTCAGTGGGCAGGGTCCCCTCATCACCACATGAAGGGACATTGTCCCCTCATCACACCATCACGCGACAGGGTCCCCTCACCACAGCGTCAAGGGACAGTGTCCCCTCATCACAGCATCACAGGTCAGGTCCCCTCATCACAGTATCACGAGACAGGGTCTCCTCATCGCAGCATCAAGGGATAGGGTCAACTCATCAAAATGTCAAGGGACAGGGTCCCCTGATGACAACATCAACGGATACGGTTCCCTCATCACAGCATCACTGGGTAGGATCCCCACATCACCACATCAAGGGACAGTGTCCCCTTATCACAGCATCATGGTACATGGTCCCCTCATCACAGCATCACGGTACGTGGTCCCCTCATGACAGCATCACTGGGCAGGGTGCCCTCATCACAGCATCAGTGGCCAGGGTCCCCACATCACCACATCAAGGGTCAGTGTCCCCTCATCACAGCATCATGGTACAGGGTTCCCTCATCACAGAATCATGGAGCAGGGTCCCCTCATGACAACATCAAGAGACAGGGTCCCTCATCACAGCATGAAGGCACACGATCCTCTCCTCAGAGCATCACAGGACAGGGTCCCCTCATCACCACGTCAGTGGGCAGGGTCCCCTCATCACCACATGAAGGGACATTGTCCCCTCATCACACCATCACGCGACAGGGTACCCTCATCACAGCATCACTGGACAGGATCCCCTCATCACCTCACCAATGGAGCGTGTCCCCTAATCACAGCATCACGGGACAGGGTCCCCTCATCAGAGCATCACAGAAAAGCATCCCCTCATCACAACATCAAGGGACAGGGTCCCCTCATCACAGCATCACTGGGCAGGGTCCTCTCATCACCACAGCAAGGGAAAGGGTCCCCTTATCACAACATCACTGGGAACGGTCGACTCATCACAGCATCACGGGACAGGGTCCCCTCATCAGAACATCAAGGGACAGGGTCCCATCGTCACCACATCACGTGACAGGGTCCCCGCATCACAGCATCACTGGTTAGGTCCCCTCATCACAGCATCACGGTACAGGGTCCCCTCATCACAGCATCACTGAGCAGGGTCCCCACATCACCACATCAAGGCACAGTGTCCTCTCATCACAGCACCACGGTACAGGGTCCCCTCATCACAGCATCACTGAGCAGGGTCCCCACATCACCACATCAAGGCACAGTGTCCCCTCATCACAGCATCACGGTACCGGGTTCTCTCATCACAAAATCATGGAACAGGGTCCCCTTATTACAACATCAATAGACAGGGTCCCTCATCACGGCATCAAGGGACAGGATCCTCTCCTCACAGCATCACGGGACAGGGTCCCCTCATCACCCAATCAAGGGATAGGGGCCCCTCAACACAACATCAAGGGACAGGGTCCCGTCATCACAGCAGCAACAGTCAGGGTCCCCTCATCACAGCATCACGGGACAATGTGTCCGCATCCCAGCATGCCGGGACAGTGTCCCCTCATCACAGCATCACTGGACAGGGTCCCCACATCAGCACATCAAGGGACAGTGTCCCCTCATCACAGCGTCACGGTACAGGGTCCCCTGATCACAGCATCACGGGACAGGGTCCCCTCATCACAGCATCACTGGGCAGGGTCCCCTCATCACGACATCAAGGGACACGATCCCCTCATCACAGCATCACAGGGCCAGGTCCCCTCATCACCGTATCACGAGACTGGGTCTCCTCATCGCAGCATCAAGGGATAGGGTCACCTCATCAAAATGTCAAGGGACAGGGTCCCCTCATGACAACATCAAGGCCTAGGGTCCCCTCATCACAGCATCAAGGGACACGGTCCCCTCAACTCAACATCATGGGACAGGGTTCCCTCATCACAGCATCACGGTACAATGTGTCCACATCACAGCATCACGGGACAGGGTCCCCTCATCACAGCATCACTGGGCAGGGTCCCCACATCACCACATCAAGGGACAGTGTCCCCTCATCACAGCGTCACGGTACAGGGTCCCCTGATCACAGCATCACGGGACAGGGTCCCCTCATCACAGCATCACTGGGCAGGGTCCCCACATCACCACATCAAGGGACAGTGTTCCCTCATCACAGCATCACGGGACAGGGTTCCCTCATCACAGAATCATGGAAGAGGGTCCCCTCATTACAACATCAAGAGACAGGGTCCCTCATCACAGCATCAAGGGACAGGATCCTCTCCTCACAGCATCACGGGACAGGGTCCCCTCATCACCACGCCAATGGGCAGGGGCCCCTCATCACCACATGAAGGGACATTGTCCCGTCATCACAACATCACGCGACAGGGTCCCCTCACCACAGCATCAAGGGACACGGTCCCCTCATCACAGCGTCACGGACAACGTCCCCGCATCACAGCATGAAGGGACAGTTTTCCTCATCCCAGAATCATTGGGCAGGATCCCCTCATCACCTCACCAATGGAGAGTGTCCTCTAATCACAGCATCACGGGACAGGGTCCCCTCATCAGAGCATCACGGAAAAGCATCCCCTCATCACAGCATCAAGGGACAGAGTCCCCTCATCTCAGCATCATGGGTCAGGTCCCCTCATCACAGTATCACGAGACAGGGTCCCCTCATCACAATATCACTGGGCAGGGTCCCCTCATCACCACACCAATGGAGAGTGTCCCCTAATCACAGCATCACGGGTCACGTCCCCGCATCACAGTATCACGAGACAGGGTCCCCTCATGACAACATCAAGGGATAGGGTCCCCTCATCACAGCATCACTGGGTAGGGTCCCCACATCACCACATCAAGGGACAGTGTGCCCTCATCACAGCATCACGGTACATGGTCCCCTCATCACAGGATCACTGGGCAGGGTGCCCTCATCAACACACCAAGGGACAATGTCCCCTCATCACAGCATCAGTGGACAAGGTCCGCTCATAAAAGCAACACGGGCAGGGTCCCCTCATCACAGAATCAAGGCACAGGGTCCTCTCATCGCAGTATCATGGGACAGGGTCCCCTCATCACAGCATCACTGGGCAGGGTCCCCTCATCACGACATCAAGGGACACGATCCCCTCATCACAGCATCACAGGGCCAGGTCCCCTCATCACCGTATCACGAGACTGGGTCTCCTCATCGCAGCATCAAGGGATAGGGTCACCTCATCAAAATGTCAAGGGACAGGGTCCCCTCATGACAACATCAAGGCCTAGGGTCCCCTCATCACAGCATCAAGGGACACGGTCCCCTCAACTCAACATCATGGGACAGGGTTCCCTCATCACAGCATCACGGGACAATGTTTCCACATCACAGCATCACGGGACAGGGTCCCCTCATCACAGCATCACTGGGCAGGGTCCCCACATCACCACATCAAGGGACAGTGTCCCCTCATCACAGCGTCACGGTACAGGGTCCCCTGATCACAGCATCACTGAGCAGGGTCCCCACATCACCATATCAAGGGACAGTGTTCCCTCATCACAGCATCACGGGACAGGGTTCCCTCATCACAGAATCATGCAACAGGGTCCCCTCATTACAACATCAAGAGACAGGGTCCCTCATCACAGCATCAAGGGACAGGATCCTCTCCTCACAGCATCACGGGACAGGGTCCCCTCATCACCCAATCAAGGGATAGGGGCCCCTCAACACAACATCAAGGGACAGGGTCCCGTCATCACAGCAGCAACAGTCAGGGTCCCCTCATCACAGCATCACGGGACAATGTGTCCGCATCCCAGCATGCCGGGACAGTGTCCCCTCATCACAGCATCACTGGACAGGGTCCCCACATCAGCACATCAAGGGACAGTGTCCCCTCATCACAGCGTCACGGTACAGGGTCCCCTGATCACAGCATCACGGGACAGGGTCCCCTCATCACAGCATCACTGGGCAGGGTCCCCACATCACCACATCAAGGGACATTGTCCCCTCATCACACCATCACGCGACAGGGTCCCCTCAGCACAGTATCAAGGGTCACGGTCCCCTCATCACAGCATCACGGGTCAGGTCCCCTCATCACAGTATCACGAGACACGGTCCACTCATCACAGCGTCACGGGACAACGTCCCCGCATCACAGCATGAAGGGGCAGTTTCCCTCATCCCAGAATCACTGGGCAGGATCCCCTCATCACCACACCAATGGAGAGTGTCCCCTAATCACAGCATCACGGGACAGGGTCCCCTCATCAGAGCATCACGGAAAAGCATCCCCTCATCACAGCATCAAGGGACAGAGTCCCCTCATCACAGCATCATGGGTCAGGTCCCCTCATCACAGTATCACGAGACAGGGTCCCCTCATCACAATATCACTGGGCAGGGTCCCCTCATCACCACACAATGGAGAGTGTCCCCTAATCACAGCATCACGGGTCACGTCCCCGCATCACAGTATCACGAGACAGGGTCCCCTCATGACAACATCAAGGGATAGGGTCCCCTCATCACAGCATCACTGGGTAGGGTCCCCACATCACCACATCAAGGGACAGTGTCCCTTCATCACAGCATCACGGTACATGGTCCCCTCATCACAGGATCACTGGGCAGGGTGCCCTCATCAACACACCAAGGGACAATGTCCCCTCATCACAGCATCAGTGGACAAGGTCCGCTCATAAAAGCAACACGGGCCAGGGTCCCCTCATCACAGAATCAAGGCACAGGGTCCTCTCATCGCAGTATCATGGGACAGGGTCCCCTCATCAGAGCATCACTGGGCAGGGTCCCCTCATCACGACATCAAGGGACACGATCCCCTCATCACAGCATCACAGGGCCAGGTCCCCTCATCACCGTATCACGAGACTGGGTCTCCACATCGCAGCATCAAGGGATAGGGTCACCTCATCAAAATGTCAAGGGACAGGGTCCCCTCATGACAACATCAAGGCCTAGGGTCCCCTCATCACAGCATCAAGGGACACGGTCCCCTCAACTCAACATCATGGGACAGGGTTCCCTCATCACAGCATCACGGGACAATGTGTCCACAGCATCACGGGACAGGGTTCCCTCATCACAGCATCCCTGGGTAGGGTCCCCACATCACCACATCAAGGGACAGTTTCCCCTTATCACAGCATCACGGTACATGGTCCCGTCATCACAGCATCACTGGGCAGGGTGCCCTCATCACAGCATCAGTGGGCAGCGTCCCCACATCACCACATCAAGGGTCAGTGTCCCCTCATCACAGCATCATGGTACAGGGTTCCCTCATCACAGAATCATGGAACAGGGTCCCCTCATTACAACATCAAGAGACAGGGTCCCTCATCACAGCATGAAGGCACACGATCCTCTCCTCAGAGCCTCACGGGACAGGGTCCCCTCATCACCACGTCAGTGGGCAGGGTCCCCTCATCACCACATGAAGGGACATCGTCCCCTCATCACACCATCACGCGACAGTGTCCCCTCATCACAGCATCACTGGACAGGATCCCCTCATCACCTCACCAATGGAGCGTGTCCCCTCATCACAGCATCACGGGACAGGATCCCCTCATCACCTCACCAATGGAGCGTGTCCCCTAATCACAGCATCACGGGACAGGGTCCCCTCATCAGAGCATCACAGAAAAGCATCCCCTCATCACAACATCAAGGGACAGGGTCCCCTCATCACAGCATCACTGGGCAGGGTCCTCTCATCACCACAGCAAGGGAAAGGGTCCCCTCATCACAACATCACTGGGAACGGTCGACTCATCACAGCATCACGGGACAGGGTCCCCTCATCAGAACATCAAGGGACAGGGTCCCATCGTCACCAAATCACGTGACAGGGTCCCCTCATCACAGCATCACTGGGCAGGGTCCCCTCATCAGCAAATTAAGGGACAGGGGCCCCTCAACACAACATCAAGGGACAGTCTCCCGTCATCACAACAGCAACCGACAGGGTCCCCTCATCACAGCATCACGAGACAATGTGTCCGCATACCAGCATCACGGGACAGGGTCCCCGCATCACAGCATCAAGGGACAGGGTCCCCTGATTACAACATCAAGAGACAGGGTCCCTCATCACAGCATCAAGGGACAGGATCCACTCCTCACAGCATCACGGGACAGGGTCCCTCATCACCTCATGAAGAGACATTTTCCCCTCATGACACCATCGCGTGACAGGGTCCCCTCACCACAGCATCAAGGGACACGGTCCCCTCATCACAACATTACGGGTCAGGTACCCTCATCACAGTATCACGAGACAGGGTCTCCTCATCGCAGCATCAAGGGATAGGGTCTCCTCATCAGAACGTCAAGGGACAGGGTCCCCTCATGACAACATCAAGGGCTAGGGTCCCCTCATCACAGCATCGCAGGACAGGGTCCCCTCATCACAGCATCACTGGGCAGGGTGCCCTCATCAACACACCAAGGGACAGTGTCCCCTCATCACAGCATCACTGGACAAGGTCCGCTCATAAAAGCAGCACGGGCCAGGGTCCCCTCATGGCAGTATCATGGGACAGGTTCCCCTCATCACAGCATCACTGGGCAGGGTCCCCTCATCAGAGCATCAAGGGACAGGGTCCCATCGTCACCACATCACGTGACAGGGTCCCCGCATCACAGCATCACGGGTTAGGTCCCCTCATCACAGCATCACGGTACAGGGTCCCCTCATCACAGCATCACTGAGCAGGGTCCCCACATCACCACATCAAGGCACAGTGTCCTCTCATCACAGCACCACGGTACAGGGTCCCCTCATCACAGCATCACTGAGCAGGGTCCCCACATCACCACATCAAGGCACAGTGTCCCCTCATCACAGCATCACGGTACCGGGTTCTCTCATCACAAAATCATGGAACAGGGTCCCCTTATTACAACATCAATAGACAGGGTCCCTCATCACGGCATCAAGGGACAGGATCCTCTCCTCACAGCATCACGGGACAGGGTCCCCTCATCACCCAATCAAGGGATAGGGGCCCCTCAACACAACATCAAGGGACAGGGTCCCGTCATCACAGCAGCAACAGTCAGGGTCCCCTCATCACAGCATCACGGGACAATGTGTCCGCATCCCAGCATGCCGGGACAGTGTCCCCTCATCACAGCATCACTGGACAGGGTCCCCACATCAGCACATCAAGGGACAGTGTCCCCTCATCACAGCGTCACGGTACAGGGTCCCCTGATCACAGCATCACGGGACAGGGTCCCCTCATCACAGCATCACTGGGCAGGGTCCCCTCATCACGACATCAAGGGACACGATCCCCTCATCACAGCATCACAGGGCCAGGTCCCCTCATCACCGTATCACGAGACTGGGTCTCCTCATCGCAGCATCAGGGGATAGGGTCACCTCATCAAAATGTCAAGGGACAGGGTCCCCTCATGACAACATCAAGGCCTAGGGTCCCCTCATCACAGCATCAAGGGACACGGTCCCCTCAACTCAACATCATGGGACAGGGTTCCCTCATCACAGCATCACGGTACAATGTGTCCACATCACAGCATCACGGGACAGGGTCCCCTCATCACAGCATCACTGGGCAGGGTCCCCACATCACCACATCAAGGGACAGTGTCCCCTCATCACAGCGTCACGGTACAGGGTCCCCTGATCACAGCATCACGGGACAGGGTCCCCTCATCACAGCATCACTGGGCAGGGTCCCCACATCACCACATCAAGGGACAGTGTTCCCTCATCACAGCATCACGGGACAGGGTTCCCTCATCACAGAATCATGGAAGAGGGTCCCCTCATTACAACATCAAGAGACAGGGTCCCTCATCACAGCATCAAGGGACAGGATCCTCTCCTCACAGCATCACGGGACAGGGTCCCCTCATCACCACGCCAATGGGCAGGGGCCCCTCATCACCACATGAAGGGACATTGTCCCGTCATCACAACATCACGCGACAGGGTCCCCTCACCACAGCATCAAGGGACACGGTCCCCTCATCACAGCGTCACGGACAACGTCCCCGCATCACAGCATGAAGGGACAGTTTTCCTCATCCCAGAATCATTGGGCAGGATCCCCTCATCACCTCACCAATGGAGAGTGTCCTCTAATCACAGCATCACGGGACAGGGTCCCCTCATCAGAGCATCACGGAAAAGCATCCCCTCATCACAGCATCAAGGGACAGAGTCCCCTCATCTCAGCATCATGGGTCAGGTCCCCTCATCACAGTATCACGAGACAGGGTCCCCTCATCACAATATCACTGGGCAGGGTCCCCTCATCACCACACCAATGGAGAGTGTCCCCTAATCACAGCATCACGGGTCACGTCCCCGCATCACAGTATCACGAGACAGGGTCCCCTCATGACAACATCAAGGGATAGGGTCCCCTCATCACAGCATCACTGGGTAGGGTCCCCACATCACCACATCAAGGGACAGTGTGCCCTCATCACAGCATCACGGTACATGGTCCCCACATCACAGGATCACTGGGCAGGGTGCCCTCATCATCACACCAAGGGACAATGTCCCCTCATCACAGCATCAGTGGACAAGGTCCGCTCATAAAAGCAACATGGGCAGGGTCCCCTCATCACAGAATCAAGGCACAGGGTCCTCTCATCGCAGTATCATGGGACAGGGTCCCCTCATCACAGCATCACTGGGCAGGGTCCCCTCATCACGACATCAAGGGACACGATCCCCTCATCACAGCATCACAGGGCCAGGTCCCCTCATCACCGTATCACGAGACTGGGTCTCCTCATCGCAGCATCAAGGGATAGGGTCACCTCATCAAAATGTCAAGGGACAGGGTCCCCTCATGACAACATCAAGGCCTAGGGTCCCCTCATCACAGCATCAAGGGACACGGTCCCCTCAACTCAACATCATGGGACAGGGTTCCCTCATCACAGCATCACGGGACAATGTGTCCACATCACAGCATCACGGGACAGGGTCCCCTCATCACAGCATCACTGGGCAGGGTCCCCACATCACCACATCAAGGGACAGTGTCCCCTCATCACAGCGTCACGGTACAGGGTCCCCTGATCACAGCATCACTGAGCAGGGTCCCCACATCACCATATCAAGGGACAGTGTTCCCTCATCACAGCATCACGGGACAGGGTTCCCTCATCACAGAATCATGCAACAGGGTCCCCTCATTACAACATCAAGAGACAGGGTCCCTCATCACAGCATCAAGGGACAGGATCCTCTCCTCACAGCATCACGGGACAGGGTCCCCTCATCACCCAATCAAGGGATAGGGGCCCCTCAACACAACATCAAGGGACAGGGTCCCGTCATCACAGCAGCAACAGTCAGGGTCCCCTCATCACAGCATCACGGGACAATGTGTCCGCATCCCAGCATGCCGGGACAGTGTCCCCTCATCACAGCATCACTGGACAGGGTCCCCTCAGCACAGTATCAAGGGTCACGGTCCCCTCATCACAGTATCACGAGACACGGTCCACTCATCACAGCGTCACGGGACAACGTCCCCGCATCACAGCATGAAGGGGCAGTTTCCCTCATCCCAGAATCACTGGGCAGGATCCCCTCATCACCACACCAATGGAGAGTGTCCCCTAATCACAGCATCACGGGACAGGGTCCCCTCATCAGAGCATCACGGAAAAGCATCCCCTCATCACAGCATCAAGGGACAGAGTCCCCTCATCACAGCATCATGGGTCAGGTCCCCTCATCACAGTATCACGAGACAGGGTCCCCTCATCACAATATCACTGGGCAGGGTCCCCTCATCACCACACAATGGAGAGTGTCCCCTAATCACAGCATCACGGGTCACGTCCCCGCATCACAGTATCACGAGACAGGGTCCCCTCATGACAACATCAAGGGATAGGGTCCCCTCATCACAGCATCACTGGGTAGGGTCCCCACATCACCACATCAAGGGACAGTGTCCCTTCATCACAGCATCACGGTACATGGTCCCCTCATCACAGGATCACTGGGCAGGGTGCCCTCATCAACACACCAAGGGACAATGTCCCCTCATCACAGCATCAGTGGACAAGGTCCGCTCATAAAAGCAACACGGGCCAGGGTCCCCTCATCACAGAATCAAGGCACAGGGTCCTCTCATCGCAGTATCATGGGACAGGGTCCCCTCATCAGAGCATCACTGGGCAGGGTCCCCTCATCACGACATCAAGGGACACGATCCCCTCATCACAGCATCACAGGGCCAGGTCCCCTCATCACCGTATCACGAGACTGGGTCTCCTCATCGCAGCATCAAGGGATAGGGTCACCTCATCAAAATGTCAAGGGACAGGGTCCCCTCATGACAACATCAAGGCCTAGGGTCCCCTCATCACAGCATCAAGGGACACGGTCCCCTCAACTCAACATCATGGGACAGGGTTCCCTCATCACAGCATCACGGGACAATGTGTCCACAGCATCACGGGACAGGGTTCCCTCATCACAGCATCACTGGGTAGGGTCCCCACATCACCACATCAAGGGACAGTTTCCCCTTATCACAGCATCACGGTACATGGTCCCGTCATCACAGCATCACTGGGCAGGGTGCCCTCATCACAGCATCAGTGGGCAGGGTCCCCACATCACCACATCAAGGGTCAGTGTCCCCTCATCACAGCATCATGGTACAGGGTTCCCTCATCACAGAATCATGGAACAGGGTCCCCTCATTACAACATCAAGAGACAGGGTCCCTCATCACAGCATGAAGGCACACGATCCTCTCCTCAGAGCCTCACGGGACAGGGTCCCCTCATCACCACGTCAGTGGGCAGGGTCCCCTCATCACCACATGAAGGGACATCGTCCCCTCATCACACCATCACGCGACAGGGTCCCCTCATCACAGCATCACTGGACAGGATCCCCTCATCACCTCACCAATGGAGCGTGTCCCCTAATCACAGCATCACGGGACAGGGTCCCCTCATCAGAGCATCACAGAAAAGCATCCCCTCATCACAACATCAAGGGACAGGGTCCCCTCATCACAGCATCACTGGGCAGGGTCCTCTCATCACCACAGCAAGGGAAAGGGTCCCCTCATCACAACATCACTGGGAACGGTCGACTCATCACAGCATCACGGGACAGGGTCCCCTCATCAGAACATCAAGGGACAGGGTCACATCGTCACCACATCACGTGACAGGGTCCCCTCATCACAGCATCACTGGGCAGGGTCCCCTCATCACCAAATTAAGGGACAGGGGCCCCTCAACACAACATCAAGGGACAGTCTCCCGTCATCACAACAGCAACCGACAGGGTCCCCTCATCACAGCATCACGAGACAATGTGTCCGCATACCAGCATCACGGGACAGGGTCCCCGCATCACAGCATCAAGGGACAGGGTCCCCTGATTACAACATCAAGAGACAGGGTCCCTCATCACAGCATCAAGGGACAGGATCCACTCTTCACAGCATCACGGGACAGGGTCCCTCATCACCACATGAAGAGACATTGTCCCCTCATCACACCATCACGCGACAGGGTCCCCTCACCGCAGCATCAAGGGACACGGTCCCCTCATCACAGCGTCACGGGCCCAGGTCCCCTCATCACAGTATCACGAGACAGGGTCTCCTCATCGCAGCATCAAGGGATAGGGTCACCTCATCAGAATGTCAAGGGACAGGGTCCCCTCATGACAATAACAAGGGATAGGGTCCCCTCATCACAGCATCACTGGGTAGGGTCCCCACATCACCACATCAAGGGACAGTGTTCCCTCATCACAGCATCACGGTACATGGTCTCCTCATCACAGCATCACTGGGCAGGGTGCCCTCATCAACACACCAAGGGACAATGTCCCCTCATCACAGCATCAGTGGACAAGGTCCGCTCATAAAAGCAACACGGGCCAGGGTCCCCTCATCACAGAATCAAGGCACAGGGTCCTCTCATCGCAGTATCATGGGACAGGGTCCCCTCATCACAGCATCACTGGGCAGGGTCCCCTCATCACGACATCAAGGGACACGATCCCCTCATCACAGCATCACAGGGCCAGGTCCCCTCATCACCGTATCACGAGACTGGGTCTCCTCATCGCAGCATCAAGGGATAGGGTCACCTCATCAAAATGTCAAGGGACAGGGTCCCCTCATGACAACATCAAGGCCTAGGGTCCCCTCATCACAGCATCAAGGGACACGGTCCCCTCAACTCAACATCATGGGACAGGGTTCCCTCATCACAGCATCACGGGACAATGTGTCCACATCACAGCATCACGGGACAGGGTCCCCTCATCACAGCATCACTGGGCAGGGTCCCCACATCACCACATCAAGGGACAGTGTCCCCTCATCACAGCGTCACGGTACAGGGTCCCCTGATCACAGCATCACGGGACAGGGTCCCCTCTTCACATCATCACTGGGCAGGGTCCCCACATCACCACATCAAGGGACAGTGTTCCCTCATCACAGCATCACGGGACAGGGTTCCCTCATCACAGAATCATGGAACAGGGTCCCCTCATTACAACATCAAGAGACAGGGTCCCTCATCACAGCATCAAGGGACAGGATCCTCTCCTCACAGCATCACGGGACAGGGTCCCCTCATCACCCCGTCAATGGGCAGGGTCCCCTCATCACCACATGAAGGGACATTGTCACCTCATCACACCATCACGCGACAGGGTCCCCTCACCACAGCATCAAGGGACACGGTCCCCTCATCACAGCGTCACGGGACAACGTCCCCGCATCACAGCATGAAGGGACAGTTTTCCTCATCCCAGAATCATTGGGCAGGATCCCCTCATCACCTCACCAATGGAGAGTGTCCCCTAATCAGAGCATCACGGGACAGGGTCCCCTCCTCAGAGCATCACAGAAAAGCATGCCCTCATCGCACCATCAAGGGACAGGGTCCCCTCATGACAGCGTCACGGGGCAGGGTCCCCTCATCACCACAGCAAGGGACAGGTTCCTCTCAGCATCACTGGAAAGGGTCCACTCATCACAGCATCCCTGGGCAGGGTCCCCTCATCACCCAATCAAGGGACAGGGGCCCCTCAACACAACATCAAGGGACAGTGTGCCGTCATCACAGCAGCAACAGACAGGGTCCCCTCATCACAGCATCATGGGACAGGGTCCCCTCATCAGAGCATCAAGGGACAGGGTCCCCTCGTCACCACATCACGTGACAGGGTCCCTGCATCACAGCATCAAGGGACAGGGTCCCCTTATCACAGCATCACTGGGCAGGGTCCCCTCATCACGACATCAAGGGACACGATCCCCTCATCACAGCACCACGGGGCCAGGTCCCCTCATCACAGTATCACGAGACAGGGTCTCCTCATCGCAGCATCAAGGGATAGGATCACCTCATCAAACTGTCAAGGGACAGGGTCCCCTCATGACAACATCAAGGCCTAGGGTCCCCTCATCACAGCAGCACTGGACAGGGTCCCCACATCACCCCATCAAGGGGCAGTGTCCCCTCATCACAGCATCACGGTACAGGGTCCACTCATTACAGCATCACTGGGCAGGGTCCCCACCTCACCGCATCAAGGGACAGTGTCCCCTCATCACAGCATCACGGGACAGGTTTCCCTCATCACAGAATCATGGAACAGGGTCCCCTCATTACAACATCAAGAGACAGGGTCCCTCATCACAGCATCAAGGAACAGGATCCTCTCCTCACAGTATCACGGGACAGGGTCCCCTCATCAGCACGTCAATGGGCAGGGTCCCCTCATCACCACATGAAGAGACATTGTCCCCTCATCACACCATCACGCGACAGGGTCCCCTCACCGCAGCATCAAGGGACACGGTCCCCTCATCACAGCGTCACGGGCCCAGGTCCCCTCATCACAGTATCACGAGACAGGGTCTCCTCATCGCAGCATCAAGGGATAGGGTCACCTCATCAGAATGTCAAGGGACAGGGTCCCCTCATGACAATATCAAGGGATAGGGTCCCCTCATCACAGCATCACTGGGTAGGGTCCCCACATCACCACATCAAGGGACAGTGTCCCCTCATCACAGCATCACGGTACATGGTCCCCTCATCACAGCATCACTGGGCAGGGTGCCCTCATCAACACACCAAGGGACAATGTCCCCTCATCACAGCATCACTGGACAAGGTCCGCTCATAAAAGCAGCACGGGCCAGGGTCCCCTCATCGCAGTATCATGGGACAGGTTCCCCTCATCACAGCATCACTGGGCAGGGTCCCCTCATCAGAGCATCAAGGGACAGGGTCCCATCGTCACCACATCACGTGACAGGGTCCCCACATCACCACATCAAGGCACAGTGTCCCCTCATCACAGCATCACGGTACAGGGTCCCCTCATCACAGCATCACTGAGCAGGGTCCCCACATCACCACATCAAGGCACAGTGTCCCCTCATCACAGCATCACGGTACAGGGTTCTCTCATCACAGAATCATGGAACAGGGTCCCCTTATTACAACATCAATAGACAGGGTCCCTCATCACGGCATCAAGGGACAGGATCCTCTCCTCACAGCATCACGGGACAGGGTCCCCTCATCACCCAATCAAGGGATAGGGGCCCCTCAACACAACATCAAGGGACAGGGTCCCGTCATCACAGCAGCAACAGTCAGGGTCCCCTCATCACAGCATCACGGGACAATGTGTCCGCATCCCAGCATGCCGGGACAGTGTCCCCTCATCACAGCATCACTGGACAGGGTCCCCACATCAGCACATCAAGGGACAGTGTCCCCTCATCACAGCGTCACGGTACAGGGTCCCCTGATCACAGCATCACGGGACAGGGTCCCCTCATCACAGCATCACTGGGCAGGGTCCCCACATCACCACATCAAGGGGCATTGTCCCCTCATCACACCATCACGCGACAGGGTCCCCTCAGCACAGTATCAAGGGTCACGGTCCCCTCATCACAGCATCACGGGTCAGGTCCCCTCATCACAGTATCACGAGACACGGTCCACTCATCACAGCGTCACGGGACAACGTCCCCGCATCACAGCATGAAGGGACAGTTTCCCTCATCCCAGAATCACTGGGCAGGATCCCCTCATCACCACACCAATGGAGAGTGTCCCCTAATCACAGCATCACGGGACAGGGTCCCCTCATCAGAGCATCACGGAAAAGCATCCCCTCATCACAGCATCAAGGGACAGAGTCCCCTCATCACAGCATCATGGGTCAGGTCCCCTCATCACAGTATCACGAGACAGGGTCCCCTCATCACAATATCACTGGGCAGGGTCCCCTCATCACCACACCAATGGAGAGTGTCCCCTAATCACAGCATCACGGGTCACGTCCCCGCATCACAGTATCACGAGACAGGGTCCCCTCATGACAACATCAAGGGATAGGGTCCCCTCATCACAGCATCACTGGGTAGGGTCCCCACATCACCACATCAAGGGACAGTGTCCCTTCATCACAGCATCACGGTACATGGTCCCCTCATCACAGGATCACTGGGCAGGGTGCCCTCATCAACACACCAAGGGACAATGTCCCCTCATCACAGCATCAGTGGACAAGGTCCGCTCATAAAAGCAACACGGGCCAGGGTCCCCTCATCACAGAATCAAGGCACAGGGTCCTCTCATCGCAGTATCATGGGACAGGGTCCCCTCATCACAGCATCACTGGGCAGGGTCCCCTCATCACGACATCAAGGGACACGATCCCCTCATCACAGCATCACAGGGCCAGGTCCCCTCATCACCGTATCACGAGACTGGGTCTCCTCATCGCAGCATCAAGGGATAGGGTCACCTCATCAAAATGTCAAGGGACAGGGTCCCCTCATGACAACATCAAGGCCTAGGGTCCCCTCATCACAGCATCAAGGGACACGGTCCCCTCAACTCAACATCATGGGACAGGGTTCCCTCATCACAGCATCACGGGACAATGTGTCCACATCACAGCATCACGGGACAGGGTCCCCTCATCACAGCATCACTGAGCAGGGTCCCCACATCACCACATCAAGGGACAGTGTCCCCTCATCACAGCATCACGGTACAGGGTCCCCTCATCACAGCATCACTGAGCAGGGTCCCCACATCACCACATCAAGGCACAGTGTCCCCTCATCACAGCATCACGGTACAGGGTTCTCTCATCACAGAATCATGGAACAGGGTCCCCTTATTACAACATCAATAGACAGGGTCCCTCATCACGGCATCAAGGGACAGGATCCTCTCCTCACAGCATCACGGGACAGGGTCCCCTCATCACCCAATCAAGGGATAGGGGCCCCTCAACACAACATCAAGGGACAGGGTCCCGTCATCACAGCAGCAACAGTCAGGGTCCCCTCATCACAGCATCACGGGACAATGTGTCCGCATCCCAGCATGCCGGGACAGTGTCCCCTCATCACAGCATCACTGGACAGGGTCCCCACATCAGCACATCAAGGGACAGTGTCCCCTCATCACAGCGTCACGGTACAGGGTCCCCTGATCACAGCATCACGGGACAGGGTCCCCTCATCACAGCATCACTGGGCAGGGTCCCCACATCATCACATCAAGGGACATTGTCCCCTCATCATACCATCACGCGACAGGGTCCCCTCAGCACAGTATCAAGGGTCACGGTCCCCTCATCACAGCATCACGGGTCAGGTCCCCTCATCACAGTATCACGAGACACGGTCCACTCATCACAGCGTCACGGGACAACGTCCCCGCATCACAGCATGAAGGGGCAGTTTCCCTCATCCCAGAATCACTGGGCAGGATCCCCTCATCACCACACCAATGGAGAGTGTCCCCTAATCACAGCATCACGGGACAGGGTCCCCTCATCAGAGCATCACGGAAAAGCATCCCCTCATCACAGCATCAAGGGACAGAGTCCCCTCATCACAGCATCATGGGTCAGGTCCCCTCATCACAGTATCACGAGACAGGGTCCCCTCATCACAATATCACTGGGCAGGGTCCCCTCATCACCACACCAATGGAGAGTGTCCCCTAATCACAGCATCACGGGTCACGTCCCCGCATCACAGTATCACGAGACAGGGTCCCCTCATGACAACATCAAGGGATAGGGTCCCCTCATCACAGCATCACTGGGTAGGGTCCCCACATCACCACATCAAGGGACAGTGTGCCCTCATCACAGCATCACGGTACATGGTCCCCTCATCACAGGATCACTGGGCAGGGTGCCCTCATCAACACACCAAGGGACAATGTCCCCTCATCACAGCATCAGTGGACAAGGTCCGCTCATAAAAGCAACACGGGCCAGGGTCCCCTCATCACAGAATCAAGGCACAGGGTCCTCTCATCGCAGTATCATGGGACAGGGTCCCCTCATCACAGCATCACTGGGCAGGGTCCCCTCATCACGACATCAAGGGACACGATCCCCTCATCACAGCAACACAGGGCCAGGTCCCCTCATCACCGTATCACGAGACTGGGTCTCCTCATCGCAGCATCAAGGGATAGGGTCACCTCATCAAAATGTCAAGGGACAGGGTCCCCTCATGACAACATCAAGGCCTAGGGTCCCCTCATCACAGCATCAAGGGACACGGTCCCCTCAACTCAACATCATGGGACAGGGTTCCCTCATCACAGCATCACGGGACAATGTGTCCACATCACAGCATCACGGGACAGGGTCCCCTCATCACAGCATCACTGGGCAGGGTCCCCACATCACCACATCAAGGGACAGTGTCCCCTCATCACAGCGTCACGGTACAGGGTCCCCTGATCACAGCATCACGGGACAGGGTCCCCTCTTCACAGCATCACTGGGCAGGGTCCCCACATCACCACATCAAGGGACAGTGTTCCCTCATCACAGCATCACGGGACAGGGTTCCCTCATCACAGAATCATGGAACAGGGTCCCCTCATTACAACATCAAGAGACAGGGTCCCTCATCACAGCATCAAGGGACAGGATCCTCTCCTCACAGCATCACGGGACAGGGTCCCCTCATCACGACGCCAATGGGCAGGGGCCCCTCATCACCACATGAAGGGACATTGTCCCCTCATCACACCATCACGCGACAGGGTCCCCTCACCACAGCATCAAGGGACACGGTCCCCTCATCACAGCGTCACGGGACAACGTCCCCGCATCACAGCATGAAGGGACAGTTTTCCTCATCCCAGAATCATTGGGCAGGATCCCCTCATCACCTCACCAATGGAGAGTGTCCCCTAATCACAGCATCACGGGACAGGGTCCCCTCCTCAGAGCATCACAGAAAAGCATGCCCTCATCGCACCATCAAGGGACAGGGTCCCCTCATGACAGCGTCACGGGGCAGGGTCCCCTCATCACCACAGCAAGGGACAGGTTCCTCTCAGCATCACTGGAAAGGGTCCACTCATCACAGCATCCCTGGGCAGGGTCCCCTCATCACCCAATCAAGGGACAGGGGCCCCTCAACACAACATCAAGGGACAGTGTGCCGTCATCACAGCAGCAACAGACAGGGTCCCCTCATCACAGCATCATGGGACAGGGTCCCCTCATCAGAGCATCAAGGGACAGGGTCCCCTCGTCACCACATCACGTGACAGGGTCCCTGCATCACAGCATCAAGGGACAGGGTCCCCTTATCACAGCATCACTGGGCAGGGTCCCCTCATCACGACATCAAGGGACACGATCCCCTCATCACAGCACCACGGGGCCAGGTCCCCTCATCACAGTATCACGAGACAGGGTCTCCTCATCGCAGCATCAAGGGATAGGATCACCTCATCAAACTGTCAAGGGACAGGGTCCCCTCATGACAACATCAAGGCCTAGGGTCCCCTCATCACAGCAGCACTGGACAGGGTCCCCACATCACCCCATCAAGGGGCAGTGTCCCCTCATCACAGCATCACGGTACAGGGTCCACTCATTACAGCATCACTGGGCAGGGTCCCCACCTCACCGCATCAAGGGACAGTGTCCCCTCATCACAGCATCACGGGACAGGTTTCCCTCATCACAGAATCATGGAACAGGGTCCCCTGATTACAACATCAAGAGACAGGGTCCCTCATCACAGCATCAAGGAACAGGATCCTCTCCTCACAGTATCACGGGACAGGGTCCCCTCATCAGCACGTCAATGGGCAGGGTCCCCTCATCACCACATGAAGAGACATTGTCCCCTCATCACACCATCACGCGACAGGGTCCCCTCACCGCAGCATCAAGGGACACGGTCCCCTCATCACAGCGTCACGGGCCCAGGTCCCCTCATCACAGTATCACGAGACAGGGTCTCCTCATCGCAGCATCAAGGGATAGGGTCACCTCATCAGAATGTCAAGGGACAGGGTCCCCTCATGACAATATCAAGGGATAGGGTCCCCTCATCACAGCATCACTGGGTAGGGTCCCCACATCACCACATCAAGGGACAGTGTCCCCTCATCACAGCATCACGGTACATGGTCCCCTCATCACAGCATCACTGGGCAGGGTGCCCTCATCAACACACCAAGGGACAATGTCCCCTCATCACAGCATCACTGGACAAGGTCCGCTCATAAAAGCAGCACGGGCCAGGGTCCCCTCATCGCAGTATCATGGGACAGGTTCCCCTCATCACAGCATCACTGGGCAGGGTCCCCTCATCAGAGCATCAAGGGACAGGGTCCCATCGTCACCACATCACGTGACAGGGTCCCCACATCACCACATCAAGGCACAGTGTCCCCTCATCACAGCATCACGGTACAGGGTCCCCTCATCACAGCATCACTGAGCAGGGTCCCCACATCACCACATCAAGGCACAGTGTCCCCTCATCACAGCATCACGGTACAGGGTTCTCTCATCACAGAATCATGGAACAGGGTCCCCTTATTACAACATCAATAGACAGGGTCCCTCATCACGGCATCAAGGGACAGGATCCTCTCCTCACAGCATCACGGGACAGGGTCCCCTCATCACCCAATCAAGGGATAGGGGCCCCTCAACACAACATCAAGGGACAGGGTCCCGTCATCACAGCAGCAACAGTCAGGGTCCCCTCATCACAGCATCACGGGACAATGTGTCCGCATCCCAGCATGCCGGGACAGTGTCCCCTCATCACAGCATCACTGGACAGGGTCCCCACATCAGCACATCAAGGGACAGTGTCCCCTCATCACAGCGTCACGGTACAGGGTCCCCTGATCACAGCATCACGGGACAGGGTCCCCTCATCACAGCATCACTGGGCAGGGTCCCCACATCACCACATCAAGGGGCATTGTCCCCTCATCACACCATCACGCGACAGGGTCCCCTCAGCACAGTATCAAGGGTCACGGTTCCCTCATCACAGCATCACGGGTCAGGTCCCCTCATCACAGTATCACGAGACACGGTCCACTCATCACAGCGTCACGGGACAACGTCCCCGCATCACAGCATGAAGGGACAGTTTCCCTCATCCCAGAATCACTGGGCAGGATCCCCTCATCACCACACCAATGGAGAGTGTCCCCTAATCACAGCATCACGGGACAGGGTCCCCTCATCAGAGCATCACGGAAAAGCATCCCCTCATCACAGCATCAAGGGACAGAGTCCCCTCATCACAGCATCATGGGTCAGGTCCCCTCATCACAGTATCACGAGACAGGGTCCCCTCATCACAATATCACTGGGCAGGGTCCCCTCATCACCACACCAATGGAGAGTGTCCCCTAATCACAGCATCACGGGTCACGTCCCCGCATCACAGTATCACGAGACAGGGTCCCCTCATGACAACATCAAGGGATAGGGTCCCCTCATCACAGCATCACTGGGTAGGGTCCCCACATCACCACATCAAGGGACAGTGTCCCCTCATCACAGCATCACGGTACATGGTCCCCTCATCACAGCATCACTGGGCAGGGTGCCCTCATCAACACACCAAGGGACAATGTCCCCTCATCACAGCATCACTGGACAAGGTCCGCTCATAAAAGCAACACGGGCCAGGGTCCCCTCATCACAGAATCAAGGCACAGGGTCCTCTCATCGCAGTATCATGGGACAGGGTCCCCTCATCACAGCATCACTGGGCAGGGTCCCCTCATCACGACATCAAGGGACACGATCCCCTCATCACAGCATCACAGGGCCAGGTCCCCTCATCACCGTATCACGAGACTGGGTCTCCTCATCGCAGCATCAAGGGATAGGGTCACCTCATCAAAATGTCAAGGGACAGGGTCCCCTCATGACAACATCAAGGCCTAGGGTCCCCTCATCACAGCATCAAGGGACACGGTCCCCTCAACTCAACATCATGGGACAGGGTTCCCTCATCACAGCATCACGGGACAATGTGTCCACATCACAGCATCACAGGACAGGGTCCCCTCATCACAGCATCACTGGGCAGGGTCCCCACATCACCACATCAAGGGACAGTGTCCCCTCATCACAGCATCACGGTACAGGGTCCCCTCATCACAGCATCACTGAGCAGGGTCCCCACATCACCACATCAAGGCACAGTGTCCCCTCATCACAGCATCACGGTACAGGGTTCTCTCATCACAGAATCATGGAACAGGGTCCCCTTATTACAACATCAATAGACAGGGTCCCTCATCACGGCATCAAGGGACAGGATCCTCTCCTCACAGCATCACGGGACAGGGTCCCCTCATCACCCAATCAAGGGATAGGGGCCCCTCAACACAACATCAAGGGACAGGGTCCCGTCATCACAGCAGCAACAGTCAGGGTCCCCTCATCACAGCATCACGGGACAATGTGTCCGCATCCCAGCATGCCGGGACAGTGTCCCCTCATCACAGCATCACTGGACAGGGTCCCCACATCAGCACATCAAGGGACAGTGTCCCCTCATCACAGCGTCACGGTACAGGGTCCCCTGATCACAGCATCACGGGACAGGGTCCCCTCATCACAGCATCACTGGGCAGGGTCCCCACATCATCACATCAAGGGACATTGTCCCCTCATCATACCATCACGCGACAGGGTCCCCTCAGCACAGTATCAAGGGTCACGGTCCCCTCATCACAGCATCACGGGTCAGGTCCCCTCATCACAGTATCACGAGACACGGTCCACTCATCACAGCGTCACGGGACAACGTCCCCGCATCACAGCATGAAGGGGCAGTTTCCCTCATCCCAGAATCACTGGGCAGGATCCCCTCATCACCACACCAATGGAGAGTGTCCCCTAATCACAGCATCACGGGACAGGGTCCCCTCATCAGAGCATCACGGAAAAGCATCCCCTCATCACAGCATCAAGGGACAGAGTCCCCTCATCACAGCATCATGGGTCAGGTCCCCTCATCACAGTATCACGAGACAGGGTCCCCTCATCACAATATCACTGGGCAGGGTCCCCTCATCACCACACCAATGGAGAGTGTCCCCTAATCACAGCATCACGGGTCACGTCCCCGCATCACAGTATCACGAGACAGGGTCCCCTCATGACAACATCAAGGGATAGGGTCCCCTCATCACAGCATCACTGGGTAGGGTCCCCACATCACCACATCAAGGGACAGTGTGCCCTCATCACAGCATCACGGTACATGGTCCCCTCATCACAGGATCACTGGGCAGGGTGCCCTCATCAACACACCAAGGGACAATGTCCCCTCATCACAGCATCAGTGGACAAGGTCCGCTCATAAAAGCAACACGGGCCAGGGTCCCCTCATCACAGAATCAAGGCACAGGGTCCTCTCATCGCAGTATCATGGGACAGGGTCCCCTCATCACAGCATCACTGGGCAGGGTCCCCTCATCACGACATCAAGGGACACGATCCCCTCATCACAGCACCACGGGGCCAGGTCCCCTCATCACCGTATCACGAGACTGGGTCTCCTCATCGCAGCATCAAGGGATAGGGTCACCTCATCAAAATGTCAAGGGACAGGGTCCCCTCATGACAACATCAAGGCCTAGGGTCCCCTCATCACAGCATCAAGGGACACGGTCCCCTCAACTCAACATCATGGGACAGGGTTCCCTCATCACAGCATCACGGGACAATGTGTCCACATCACAGCATCACGGGACAGGGTCCCCTCATCACAGCATCACTGGGCAGGGTCCCCACATCACCACATCAAGGGACAGTGTCCCCTCATCACAGCGTCACGGTACAGGGTCCCCTGATCACAGCATCACGGGACAGGGTCCCCTCTTCACAGCATCACTGGGCAGGGTCCCCACATCACCACATCAAGGGACAGTGTTCCCTCATCACAGCATCACGGGACAGGGTTCCCTCATCACAGAATCATGGAACAGGGTCCCCTCATTACAACATCAAGAGACAGGGTCCCTCATCACAGCATCAAGGGACAGGATCCTCTCCTCACAGCATCACGGGACAGGGTCCCCTCATCACGACGCCAATGGGCAGGGGCCCCTCATCACCACATGAAGGGACATTGTCCCCTCATCACACCATCACGCGACAGGGTCCCCTCACCACAGCATCAAGGGACACGGTCCCCTCATCACAGCGTCACGGGACAACGTCCCCGCATCACAGCATGAAGGGACAGTTTTCCTCATCCCAGAATCATTGGGCAGGATCCCCTCATCACCTCACCAATGGAGAGTGTCCCCTAATCAGAGCATCACGGGACAGGGTCCCCTCCTCAGAGCATCACAGAAAAGCATGCCCTCATCGCACCATCAAGGGACAGGGTCCCCTCATGACAGCGTCACGGGGCAGGGTCCCCTCATCACCACAGCAAGGGACAGGTTCCTCTCAGCATCACTGGAAAGGGTCCACTCATCACAGCATCCCTGGGCAGGGTCCCCTCATCACCCAATCAAGGGACAGGGGCCCCTCAACACAACATCAAGGGACAGTGTGCCGTCATCACAGCAGCAACAGACAGGGTCCCCTCATCACAGCATCATGGGACAGGGTCCCCTCATCAGAGCATCAAGGGACAGGGTCCCCTCGTCACCACATCACGTGACAGGGTCCCTGCATCACAGCATCAAGGGACAGGGTCCCCTTATCACAGCATCACTGGGCAGGGTCCCCTCATCACGACATCAAGGGACACGATCCCCTCATCACAGCACCACGGGGCCAGGTCCCCTCATCACAGTATCACGAGACAGGGTCTCCTCATCGCAGCATCAAGGGATAGGGTCACCTCATCAGAATGTCAAGGGACAGGGTCCCCTCATGACAATATCAAGGGATAGGGTCCCCTCATCACAGCATCACTGGGTAGGGTCCCCACATCACCACATCAAGGGACAGTGTCCCCTCATCACAGCATCACGGTACATGGTCCCCTCATCACAGCATCACTGGGCAGGGTGCCCTCATCAACACACCAAGGGGCAATGTCCCCTCATCACAGCATCACTGGACAAGGTCCGCTCATAAAAGCAGCACGGGCCAGGGTCCCCTCATCGCAGTATCATGGGACAGGTTCCCCTCATCACAGCATCACTGGGCAGGGTCCCCTCATCAGAGCATCAAGGGACAGGGTCCCATCGTCACCACATCACGTGACAGGGTCCCCACATCACCACATCAAGGCACAGTGTCCCCTCATCACAGCATCACGGTACAGGGTCCCCTCATCACAGCATCACTGAGCAGGGTCCCCACATCACCACATCAAGGCACAGTGTCCCCTCATCACAGCATCACGGTACAGGGTTCTCTCATCACAGAATCATGGAACAGGGTCCCCTTATTACAACATCAATAGACAGGGTCCCTCATCACGGCATCAAGGGACAGGATCCTCTCCTCACAGCATCACGGGACAGGGTCCCCTCATCACCCAATCAAGGGATAGGGGCCCCTCAACACAACATCAAGGGACAGGGTCCCGTCATCACAGCAGCAACAGTCAGGGTCCCCTCATCACAGCATCACGGGACAATGTGTCCGCATCCCAGCATGCCGGGACAGTGTCCCCTCATCACAGCATCACTGGACAGGGTCCCCACATCAGCACATCAAGGGACAGTGTCCCCTCATCACAGCGTCACGGTACAGGGTCCCCTGATCACAGCATCACGGGACAGGGTCCCCTCATCACAGCATCACTGGGCAGGGTCCCCACATCACCACATCAAGGGGCATTGTCCCCTCATCACACCATCACGCGACAGGGTCCCCTCAGCACAGTATCAAGGGTCACGGTCCCCTCATCACAGCATCACGGGTCAGGTCCCCTCATCACAGTATCACGAGACACGGTCCACTCATCACAGCGTCACGGGACAACGTCCCCGCATCACAGCATGAAGGGACAGTTTCCCTCATCCCAGAATCACTGGGCAGGATCCCCTCATCACCACACCAATGGAGAGTGTCCCCTAATCACAGCATCACGGGACAGGGTCCCCTCATCAGAGCATCACGGAAAAGCATCCCCTCATCACAGCATCAAGGGACAGAGTCCCCTCATCACAGCATCATGGGTCAGGTCCCCTCATCACAGTATCACGAGACAGGGTCCCCTCATCACAATATCACTGGGCAGGGTCCCCTCATCACCACACCAATGGAGAGTGTCCCCTAATCACAGCATCACGGGTCACGTCCCCGCATCACAGTATCACGAGACAGGGTCCCCTCATGACAACATCAAGGGATAGGGTCCCCTCATCACAGCATCACTGGGTAGGGTCCCCACATCACCACATCAAGGGACAGTGTCCCCTCATCACAGCATCACGGTACATGGTCCCCTCATCACAGCATCACTGGGCAGGGTGCCCTCATCAACACACCAAGGGACAATGTCCCCTCATCACAGCATCACTGGACAAGGTCCGCTCATAAAAGCAACACGGGCCAGGGTCCCCTCATCACAGAATCAAGGCACAGGGTCCTCTCATCGCAGTATCATGGGACAGGGTCCCCTCATCACAGCATCACTGGGCAGGGTCCCCTCATCACGACATCAAGGGACACGATCCCCTCATCACAGCATCACAGGGCCAGGTCCCCTCATCACCGTATCACGAGACTGGGTCTCCTCATCGCAGCATCAAGGGATAGGGTCACCTCATCAAAATGTCAAGGGACAGGGTCCCCTCATGACAACATCAAGGCCTAGGGTCCCCTCATCACAGCATCAAGGGACACGGTCCCCTCAACTCAACATCATGGGACAGGGTTCCCTCATCACAGCATCACGGGACAATGTGTCCACATCACA
The DNA here is from genome assembly GCF_964165515.1 of Mesoplodon bidens. Classification (NCBI taxonomy): domain Eukaryota; kingdom Metazoa; phylum Chordata; class Mammalia; order Artiodactyla; family Ziphiidae; genus Mesoplodon; species Mesoplodon bidens. The sequence goes on along the minus strand of NW_027671433.1, from coordinate 90,872 downwards.
GCATCACGGGACAGGGTCCCCTCATCACAGCATCACTGGGCAGGGTCCCCACATCACCACATCAAGGGACAGTGTCCCCTCATCACAGCGTCACGGTACAGGGTCCCCTGATCACAGCATCACGGGACAGGGTCCCCTCATCACAGCATCACTGGGCAGGGTCCCCACATCACCACATCAAGGGACAGTGTTCCCTCATCACAGCATCACGGGACAGGGTTCCCTCATCACAGAATCATGGAACAGGGTCCCCTCATTACAACATCAAGAGACAGGGTCCCTCATCACAGCATCAAGGGACAGGATCCTCTCCTCACAGCATCACGGGACAGGGTCCCCTCATCACCACGCCAATGGGCAGGGGCCCCTCATCACCACATGAAGGGACATTGTCCCCTCATCACACCATCACGCGACAGGGTCCCCTCACCACAGCATCAAGGGACACGGTCCCCTCATCACAGCGTCACGGGACAACGTCCCCGCATCACAGCATGAAGGGACAGTTTTCCTCATCCCAGAATCATTGGGCAGGATCCCCTCATCACCTCACCAATGGAGAGTGTCCCCTAATCACAGCATCACGGTACATGGTCCCCTCATCAGAGCATCACGGAAAAACATCCCCTCATCACAGCATCAAGGGACAGAGTCCCCTCATCACAGCATCATGGGTCAGGTCCCCTCATCACAGTATCACGAGACAGGGTCCCCTCATCACAATATCACTGGGCAGGGTCCCCTCATCACCACACCAATGGAGAGTGTCCCCTAATCACAGCATCACGGGTCACGTCCCCGCATCACAGTATCACGAGACAGGGTCCCCTCATGACAACATCAAGGGATAGGGTCCCCTCATCACAGCATCACTGGGTAGGGTCCCCACATCACCACATCAAGGGACAGTGTCCCCTCATCACAGCATCACGGTACATGGTCCCCTCATCACAGGATCACTGGGCAGGGTGCCCTCATCAACACACCAAGGGACAATGTCCCCTCATCACAGCATCAGTGGACAAGGTCCGCTCATAAAAGCAACACGGGCCAGGGTCCCCTCATCACAGAATCAAGGCACAGGGTCCTCTCATCGCAGTATCATGGGACAGGGTCCCCTCATCACAGCATCACTGGGCAGGGTCCCCTCATCACGACATCAAGGGACACGATCCCCTCATCACAGCATCACAGGGCCAGGTCCCCTCATCACCGTATCACGAGACTGGGTCTCCTCATCGCAGCATCAAGGGATAGGGTCACCTCATCAAAATGTCAAGGGACAGGGTCCCCTCATGACAACATCAAGGCCTAGGGTCCCCTCATCACAGCATCAAGGGACACGGTCCCCTCAACTCAACATCATGGGACAGGGTTCCCTCATCACAGCATCACGGGACAATGTGTCCACAGCATCACGGGACAGGGTTCCCTCATCACAGCATCACTGGGTAGGGTCCCCACATCACCACATCAAGGGACAGTTTCCCCTTATCACAGCATCACGGTACATGGTCCCGTCATCACAGCATCACTGGGCAGGGTGCCCTCATCACAGCATCAGTGGGCAGGGTCCCCACATCACCACATCAAGGGTCAGTGTCCCCTCATCACAGCATCATGGTACAGGGTTCCCTCATCACAGAATCATGGAACAGGGTCCCCTCATTACAACATCAAGAGACAGGGTCCCTCATCACAGCATGAAGGCACACGATCCTCTCCTCAGAGCCTCACGGGACAGGGTCCCCTCATCACCACGTCAGTGGGCAGGGTCCCCTCATCACCACATGAAGGGACATCGTCCCCTCATCACACCATCACGCGACAGGGTCCCCTCATCACAGCATCACTGGACAGGATCCCCTCATCACCTCACCAATGGAGCGTGTCCCCTAATCACAGCATCACGGGACAGGGTCCCCTCATCAGAGCATCACAGAAAAGCATCCCCTCATCACAACATCAAGGGACAGGGTCCCCTCATCACAGCATCACTGGGCAGGGTCCTCTCATCACCACAGCAAGGGAAAGGGTCCCCTCATCACAACATCACTGGGAACGGTCGACTCATCACAGCATCACGGGACAGGGTCCCCTCATCAGAACATCAAGGGACAGGGTCACATCGTCACCACATCACGTGACAGGGTCCCCTCATCACAGCATCACTGGGCAGGGTCCCCTCATCACCAAATTAAGGGACAGGGGCCCCTCAACACAACATCAAGGGACAGTCTCCCGTCATCACAACAGCAACCGACAGGGTCCCCTCATCACAGCATCACGAGACAATGTGTCCGCATACCAGCATCACGGGACAGGGTCCCCGCATCACAGCATCAAGGGACAGGGTCCCCTGATTACAACATCAAGAGACAGGGTCCCTCATCACAGCATCAAGGGACAGGATCCACTCTTCACAGCATCACGGGACAGGGTCCCTCATCACCACATGAAGAGACATTGTCCCCTCATCACACCATCACGCGACAGGGTCCCCTCACCGCAGCATCAAGGGACACGGTCCCCTCATCACAGCGTCACGGGCCCAGGTCCCCTCATCACAGTATCACGAGACAGGGTCTCCTCATCGCAGCATCAAGGGATAGGGTCACCTCATCAGAATGTCAAGGGACAGGGTCCCCTCATGACAATAACAAGGGATAGGGTCCCCTCATCACAGCATCACTGGGTAGGGTCCCCACATCACCACATCAAGGGACAGTGTTCCCTCATCACAGCATCACGGTACATGGTCTCCTCATCACAGCATCACTGGGCAGGGTGCCCTCATCAACACACCAAGGGACAATGTCCCCTCATCACAGCATCAGTGGACAAGGTCCGCTCATAAAAGCAACACGGGCCAGGGTCCCCTCATCACAGAATCAAGGCACAGGGTCCTCTCATCGCAGTATCATGGGACAGGGTCCCCTCATCACAGCATCACTGGGCAGGGTCCCCTCATCACGACATCAAGGGACACGATCCCCTCATCACAGCATCACAGGGCCAGGTCCCCTCATCACCGTATCACGAGACTGGGTCTCCTCATCGCAGCATCAAGGGATAGGGTCACCTCATCAAAATGTCAAGGGACAGGGTCCCCTCATGACAACATCAAGGCCTAGGGTCCCCTCATCACAGCATCAAGGGACACGGTCCCCTCAACTCAACATCATGGGACAGGGTTCCCTCATCACAGCATCACGGGACAATGTGTCCACATCACAGCATCACGGGACAGGGTCCCCTCATCACAGCATCACTGGGCAGGGTCCCCACATCACCACATCAAGGGACAGTGTCCCCTCATCACAGCGTCACGGTACAGGGTCCCCTGATCACAGCATCACGGGACAGGGTCCCCTCTTCACAGCATCACTGGGCAGGGTCCCCACATCACCACATCAAGGGACAGTGTTCCCTCATCACAGCATCACGGGACAGGGTTCCCTCATCACAGAATCATGGAACAGGGTCCCCTCATTACAACATCAAGAGACAGGGTCCCTCATCACAGCATCAAGGGACAGGATCCTCTCCTCACAGCATCACGGGACAGGGTCCCCTCATCACCCCGTCAATGGGCAGGGTCCCCTCATCACCACATGAAGGGACATTGTCACCTCATCACACCATCACGCGACAGGGTCCCCTCACCACAGCATCAAGGGACACGGTCCCCTCATCACAGCGTCACGGGACAACGTCCCCGCATCACAGCATGAAGGGACAGTTTTCCTCATCCCAGAATCATTGGGCAGGATCCCCTCATCACCTCACCAATGGAGAGTGTCCCCTAATCAGAGCATCACGGGACAGGGTCCCCTCCTCAGAGCATCACAGAAAAGCATGCCCTCATCGCACCATCAAGGGACAGGGTCCCCTCATGACAGCGTCACGGGGCAGGGTCCCCTCATCACCACAGCAAGGGACAGGTTCCTCTCAGCATCACTGGAAAGGGTCCACTCATCACAGCATCCCTGGGCAGGGTCCCCTCATCACCCAATCAAGGGACAGGGGCCCCTCAACACAACATCAAGGGACAGTGTGCCGTCATCACAGCAGCAACAGACAGGGTCCCCTCATCACAGCATCATGGGACAGGGTCCCCTCATCAGAGCATCAAGGGACAGGGTCCCCTCGTCACCACATCACGTGACAGGGTCCCTGCATCACAGCATCAAGGGACAGGGTCCCCTTATCACAGCATCACTGGGCAGGGTCCCCTCATCACGACATCAAGGGACACGATCCCCTCATCACAGCACCACGGGGCCAGGTCCCCTCATCACAGTATCACGAGACAGGGTCTCCTCATCGCAGCATCAAGGGATAGGATCACCTCATCAAACTGTCAAGGGACAGGGTCCCCTCATGACAACATCAAGGCCTAGGGTCCCCTCATCACAGCAGCACTGGACAGGGTCCCCACATCACCCCATCAAGGGGCAGTGTCCCCTCATCACAGCATCACGGTACAGGGTCCACTCATTACAGCATCACTGGGCAGGGTCCCCACCTCACCGCATCAAGGGACAGTGTCCCCTCATCACAGCATCACGGGACAGGTTTCCCTCATCACAGAATCATGGAACAGGGTCCCCTCATTACAACATCAAGAGACAGGGTCCCTCATCACAGCATCAAGGAACAGGATCCTCTCCTCACAGTATCACGGGACAGGGTCCCCTCATCAGCACGTCAATGGGCAGGGTCCCCTCATCACCACATGAAGAGACATTGTCCCCTCATCACACCATCACGCGACAGGGTCCCCTCACCGCAGCATCAAGGGACACGGTCCCCTCATCACAGCGTCACGGGCCCAGGTCCCCTCATCACAGTATCACGAGACAGGGTCTCCTCATCGCAGCATCAAGGGATAGGGTCACCTCATCAGAATGTCAAGGGACAGGGTCCCCTCATGACAATATCAAGGGATAGGGTCCCCTCATCACAGCATCACTGGGTAGGGTCCCCACATCACCACATCAAGGGACAGTGTCCCCTCATCACAGCATCACGGTACATGGTCCCCTCATCACAGCATCACTGGGCAGGGTGCCCTCATCAACACACCAAGGGACAATGTCCCCTCATCACAGCATCACTGGACAAGGTCCGCTCATAAAAGCAGCACGGGCCAGGGTCCCCTCATCGCAGTATCATGGGACAGGTTCCCCTCATCACAGCATCACTGGGCAGGGTCCCCTCATCAGAGCATCAAGGGACAGGGTCCCATCGTCACCACATCACGTGACAGGGTCCCCACATCACCACATCAAGGCACAGTGTCCCCTCATCACAGCATCACGGTACAGGGTCCCCTCATCACAGCATCACTGAGCAGGGTCCCCACATCACCACATCAAGGCACAGTGTCCCCTCATCACAGCATCACGGTACAGGGTTCTCTCATCACAGAATCATGGAACAGGGTCCCCTTATTACAACATCAATAGACAGGGTCCCTCATCACGGCATCAAGGGACAGGATCCTCTCCTCACAGCATCACGGGACAGGGTCCCCTCATCACCCAATCAAGGGATAGGGGCCCCTCAACACAACATCAAGGGACAGGGTCCCGTCATCACAGCAGCAACAGTCAGGGTCCCCTCATCACAGCATCACGGGACAATGTGTCCGCATCCCAGCATGCCGGGACAGTGTCCCCTCATCACAGCATCACTGGACAGGGTCCCCACATCAGCACATCAAGGGACAGTGTCCCCTCATCACAGCGTCACGGTACAGGGTCCCCTGATCACAGCATCACGGGACAGGGTCCCCTCATCACAGCATCACTGGGCAGGGTCCCCACATCACCACATCAAGGGGCATTGTCCCCTCATCACACCATCACGCGACAGGGTCCCCTCAGCACAGTATCAAGGGTCACGGTCCCCTCATCACAGCATCACGGGTCAGGTCCCCTCATCACAGTATCACGAGACACGGTCCACTCATCACAGCGTCACGGGACAACGTCCCCGCATCACAGCATGAAGGGACAGTTTCCCTCATCCCAGAATCACTGGGCAGGATCCCCTCATCACCACACCAATGGAGAGTGTCCCCTAATCACAGCATCACGGGACAGGGTCCCCTCATCAGAGCATCACGGAAAAGCATCCCCTCATCACAGCATCAAGGGACAGAGTCCCCTCATCACAGCATCATGGGTCAGGTCCCCTCATCACAGTATCACGAGACAGGGTCCCCTCATCACAATATCACTGGGCAGGGTCCCCTCATCACCACACCAATGGAGAGTGTCCCCTAATCACAGCATCACGGGTCACGTCCCCGCATCACAGTATCACGAGACAGGGTCCCCTCATGACAACATCAAGGGATAGGGTCCCCTCATCACAGCATCACTGGGTAGGGTCCCCACATCACCACATCAAGGGACAGTGTCCCTTCATCACAGCATCACGGTACATGGTCCCCTCATCACAGGATCACTGGGCAGGGTGCCCTCATCAACACACCAAGGGACAATGTCCCCTCATCACAGCATCAGTGGACAAGGTCCGCTCATAAAAGCAACACGGGCCAGGGTCCCCTCATCACAGAATCAAGGCACAGGGTCCTCTCATCGCAGTATCATGGGACAGGGTCCCCTCATCACAGCATCACTGGGCAGGGTCCCCTCATCACGACATCAAGGGACACGATCCCCTCATCACAGCATCACAGGGCCAGGTCCCCTCATCACCGTATCACGAGACTGGGTCTCCTCATCGCAGCATCAAGGGATAGGGTCACCTCATCAAAATGTCAAGGGACAGGGTCCCCTCATGACAACATCAAGGCCTAGGGTCCCCTCATCACAGCATCAAGGGACACGGTCCCCTCAACTCAACATCATGGGACAGGGTTCCCTCATCACAGCATCACGGGACAATGTGTCCACATCACAGCATCACGGGACAGGGTCCCCTCATCACAGCATCACTGAGCAGGGTCCCCACATCACCACATCAAGGGACAGTGTCCCCTCATCACAGCATCACGGTACAGGGTCCCCTCATCACAGCATCACTGAGCAGGGTCCCCACATCACCACATCAAGGCACAGTGTCCCCTCATCACAGCATCACGGTACAGGGTTCTCTCATCACAGAATCATGGAACAGGGTCCCCTTATTACAACATCAATAGACAGGGTCCCTCATCACGGCATCAAGGGACAGGATCCTCTCCTCACAGCATCACGGGACAGGGTCCCCTCATCACCCAATCAAGGGATAGGGGCCCCTCAACACAACATCAAGGGACAGGGTCCCGTCATCACAGCAGCAACAGTCAGGGTCCCCTCATCACAGCATCACGGGACAATGTGTCCGCATCCCAGCATGCCGGGACAGTGTCCCCTCATCACAGCATCACTGGACAGGGTCCCCACATCAGCACATCAAGGGACAGTGTCCCCTCATCACAGCGTCACGGTACAGGGTCCCCTGATCACAGCATCACGGGACAGGGTCCCCTCATCACAGCATCACTGGGCAGGGTCCCCACATCATCACATCAAGGGACATTGTCCCCTCATCATACCATCACGCGACAGGGTCCCCTCAGCACAGTATCAAGGGTCACGGTCCCCTCATCACAGCATCACGGGTCAGGTCCCCTCATCACAGTATCACGAGACACGGTCCACTCATCACAGCGTCACGGGACAACGTCCCCGCATCACAGCATGAAGGGACAGTTTCCCTCATCCCAGAATCACTGGGCAGGATCCCCTCATCACCACACCAATGGAGAGTGTCCCCTAATCACAGCATCACGGGACAGGGTCCCCTCATCAGAGCATCACGGAAAAGCATCCCCTCATCACAGCATCAAGGGACAGAGTCCCCTCATCACAGCATCATGGGTCAGGTCCCCTCATCACAGTATCACGAGACAGGGTCCCCTCATCACAATATCACTGGGCAGGGTCCCCTCATCACCACACCAATGGAGAGTGTCCCCTAATCACAGCATCACGGGTCACGTCCCCGCATCACAGTATCACGAGACAGGGTCCCCTCATGACAACATCAAGGGATAGGGTCCCCTCATCACAGCATCACTGGGTAGGGTCCCCACATCACCACATCAAGGGACAGTGTGCCCTCATCACAGCATCACGGTACATGGTCCCCTCATCACAGGATCACTGGGCAGGGTGCCCTCATCAACACACCAAGGGACAATGTCCCCTCATCACAGCATCAGTGGACAAGGTCCGCTCATAAAAGCAACACGGGCCAGGGTCCCCTCATCACAGAATCAAGGCACAGGGTCCTCTCATCGCAGTATCATGGGACAGGGTCCCCTCATCACAGCATCACTGGGCAGGGTCCCCTCATCACGACATCAAGGGACACGATCCCCTCATCACAGCAACACAGGGCCAGGTCCCCTCATCACCGTATCACGAGACTGGGTCTCCTCATCGCAGCATCAAGGGATAGGGTCACCTCATCAAAATGTCAAGGGACAGGGTCCCCTCATGACAACATCAAGGCCTAGGGTCCCCTCATCACAGCATCAAGGGACACGGTCCCCTCAACTCAACATCATGGGACAGGGTTCCCTCATCACAGCATCACGGGACAATGTGTCCACATCACAGCATCACGGGACAGGGTCCCCTCATCACAGCATCACTGGGCAGGGTCCCCACATCACCACATCAAGGGACAGTGTCCCCTCATCACAGCGTCACGGTACAGGGTCCCCTGATCACAGCATCACGGGACAGGGTCCCCTCTTCACAGCATCACTGGGCAGGGTCCCCACATCACCACATCAAGGGACAGTGTTCCCTCATCACAGCATCACGGGACAGGGTTCCCTCATCACAGAATCATGGAACAGGGTCCCCTCATTACAACATCAAGAGACAGGGTCCCTCATCACAGCATCAAGGGACAGGATCCTCTCCTCACAGCATCACGGGACAGGGTCCCCTCATCACGACGCCAATGGGCAGGGGCCCCTCATCACCACATGAAGGGACATTGTCCCCTCATCACACCATCACGCGACAGGGTCCCCTCACCACAGCATCAAGGGACACGGTCCCCTCATCACAGCGTCACGGGACAACGTCCCCGCATCACAGCATGAAGGGACAGTTTTCCTCATCCCAGAATCATTGGGCAGGATCCCCTCATCACCTCACCAATGGAGAGTGTCCCCTAATCAGAGCATCACGGGACAGGGTCCCCTCCTCAGAGCATCACAGAAAAGCATGCCCTCATCGCACCATCAAGGGACAGGGTCCCCTCATGACAGCGTCACGGGGCAGGGTCCCCTCATCACCACAGCAAGGGACAGGTTCCTCTCAGCATCACTGGAAAGGGTCCACTCATCACAGCATCCCTGGGCAGGGTCCCCTCATCACCCAATCAAGGGACAGGGGCCCCTCAACACAACATCAAGGGACAGTGTGCCGTCATCACAGCAGCAACAGACAGGGTCCCCTCATCACAGCATCATGGGACAGGGTCCCCTCATCAGAGCATCAAGGGACAGGGTCCCCTCGTCACCACATCACGTGACAGGGTCCCTGCATCACAGCATCAAGGGACAGGGTCCCCTTATCACAGCATCACTGGGCAGGGTCCCCTCATCACGACATCAAGGGACACGATCCCCTCATCACAGCACCACGGGGCCAGGTCCCCTCATCACAGTATCACGAGACAGGGTCTCCTCATCGCAGCATCAAGGGATAGGATCACCTCATCAAACTGTCAAGGGACAGGGTCCCCTCATGACAACATCAAGGCCTAGGGTCCCCTCATCACAGCAGCACTGGACAGGGTCCCCACATCACCCCATCAAGGGGCAGTGTCCCCTCATCACAGCATCACGGTACAGGGTCCACTCATTACAGCATCACTGGGCAGGGTCCCCACCTCACCGCATCAAGGGACAGTGTCCCCTCATCACAGCATCACGGGACAGGTTTCCCTCATCACAGAATCATGGAACAGGGTCCCCTCATTACAACATCAAGAGACAGGGTCCCTCATCACAGCATCAAGGAACAGGATCCTCTCCTCACAGTATCACGGGACAGGGTCCCCTCATCAGCACGTCAATGGGCAGGGTCCCCTCATCACCACATGAAGAGACATTGTCCCCTCATCACACCATCACGCGACAGGGTCCCCTCACCGCAGCATCAAGGGACACGGTCCCCTCATCACAGCGTCACGGGCCCAGGTCCCCTCATCACAGTATCACGAGACAGGGTCTCCTCATCGCAGCATCAAGGGATAGGGTCACCTCATCAGAATGTCAAGGGACAGGGTCCCCTCATGACAATATCAAGGGATAGGGTCCCCTCATCACAGCATCACTGGGTAGGGTCCCCACATCACCACATCAAGGGACAGTGTCCCCTCATCACAGCATCACGGTACATGGTCCCCTCATCACAGCATCACTGGGCAGGGTGCCCTCATCAACACACCAAGGGACAATGTCCCCTCATCACAGCATCACTGGACAAGGTCCGCTCATAAAAGCAGCACGGGCCAGGGTCCCCTCATCGCAGTATCATGGGACAGGTTCCCCTCATCACAGCATCACTGGGCAGGGTCCCCTCATCAGAGCATCAAGGGACAGGGTCCCATCGTCACCACATCACGTGACAGGGTCCCCACATCACCACATCAAGGCACAGTGTCCCCTCATCACAGCATCACGGTACAGGGTCCCCTCATCACAGCATCACTGAGCAGGGTCCCCACATCACCACATCAAGGCACAGTGTCCCCTCATCACAGCATCACGGTACAGGGTTCTCTCATCACAGAATCATGGAACAGGGTCCCCTTATTACAACATCAATAGACAGGGTCCCTCATCACGGCATCAAGGGACAGGATCCTCTCCTCACAGCATCACGGGACAGGGTCCCCTCATCACCCAATCAAGGGATAGGGGCCCCTCAACACAACATCAAGGGACAGGGTCCCGTCATCACAGCAGCAACAGTCAGGGTCCCCTCATCACAGCATCACGGGACAATGTGTCCGCATCCCAGCATGCCGGGACAGTGTCCCCTCATCACAGCATCACTGGACAGGGTCCCCACATCAGCACATCAAGGGACAGTGTCCCCTCATCACAGCGTCACGGTACAGGGTCCCCTGATCACAGCATCACGGGACAGGGTCCCCTCATCACAGCATCACTGGGCAGGGTCCCCACATCACCACATCAAGGGGCATTGTCCCCTCATCACACCATCACGCGACAGGGTCCCCTCAGCACAGTATCAAGGGTCACGGTCCCCTCATCACAGCATCACGGGTCAGGTCCCCTCATCACAGTATCACGAGACACGGTCCACTCATCACAGCGTCACGGGACAACGTCCCCGCATCACAGCATGAAGGGACAGTTTCCCTCATCCCAGAATCACTGGGCAGGATCCCCTCATCACCACACCAATGGAGAGTGTCCCCTAATCACAGCATCACGGGACAGGGTCCCCTCATCAGAGCATCACGGAAAAGCATCCCCTCATCACAGCATCAAGGGACAGAGTCCCCTCATCACAGCATCATGGGTCAGGTCCCCTCATCACAGTATCACGAGACAGGGTCCCCTCATCACAATATCACTGGGCAGGGTCCCCTCATCACCACACCAATGGAGAGTGTCCCCTAATCACAGCATCACGGGTCACGTCCCCGCATCACAGTATCACGAGACAGGGTCCCCTCATGACAACATCAAGGGATAGGGTCCCCTCATCACAGCATCACTGGGTAGGGTCCCCACATCACCACATCAAGGGACAGTGTCCCCTCATCACAGCATCACGGTACATGGTCCCCTCATCACAGCATCACTGGGCAGGGTGCCCTCATCAACACACCAAGGGACAATGTCCCCTCATCACAGCATCACTGGACAAGGTCCGCTCATAAAAGCAACACGGGCCAGGGTCCCCTCATCACAGAATCAAGGCACAGGGTCCTCTCATCGCAGTATCATGGGACAGGGTCCCCTCATCACAGCATCACTGGGCAGGGTCCCCTCATCACGACATCAAGGGACACGATCCCCTCATCACAGCATCACAGGGCCAGGTCCCCTCATCACCGTATCACGAGACTGGGTCTCCTCATCGCAGCATCAAGGGATAGGGTCACCTCATCAAAATGTCAAGGGACAGGGTCCCCTCATGACAACATCAAGGCCTAGGGTCCCCTCATCACAGCATCAAGGGACACGGTCCCCTCAACTCAACATCATGGGACAGGGTTCCCTCATCACAGCATCACGGGACAATGTGTCCACATCACAGCATCACGGGACAGGGTCCCCTCATGACAGCATCACTGGGCAGGGTCCCCACATCACCACATCAAGGGACAGTGTCCCCTCATCACAGCATCACGGTACAGGGTCCCCTCATCACAGCATCACTGAGCAGGGTCCCCACATCACCACATCAAGGCACAGTGTCCCCTCATCACAGCATCACGGTACAGGGTTCTCTCATCACAGAATCATGGAACAGGGTCCCCTTATTACAACATCAATAGACAGGGTCCCTCATCACGGCATCAAGGGACAGGATCCTCTCCTCACAGCATCACGGGACAGGGTCCCCTCATCACCCAATCAAGGGATAGGGGCCCCTCAACACAACATCAAGGGACAGGGTCCCGTCATCACAGCAGCAACAGTCAGGGTCCCCTCATCACAGCATCACGGGACAATGTGTCCGCATCCCAGCATGCCGGGACAGTGTCCCCTCATCACAGCATCACTGGACAGGGTCCCCACATCAGCACATCAAGGGACAGTGTCCCCTCATCACAGCGTCACGGTACAGGGTCCCCTGATCACAGCATCACGGGACAGGGTCCCCTCATCACAGCATCACTGGGCAGGGTCCCCACATCATCACATCAAGGGACATTGTCCCCTCATCATACCATCACGCGACAGGGTCCCCTCAGCACAGTATCAAGGGTCACGGTCCCCTCATCACAGCATCACGGGTCAGGTCCCCTCATCACAGTATCACGAGACACGGTCCACTCATCACAGCGTCACGGGACAACGTCCCCGCATCACAGCATGAAGGGGCAGTTTCCCTCATCCCAGAATCACTGGGCAGGATCCCCTCATCACCACACCAATGGAGAGTGTCCCCTAATCACAGCATCACGGGACAGGGTCCCCTCATCAGAGCATCACGGAAAAGCATCCCCTCATCACAGCATCAAGGGACAGAGTCCCCTCATCACAGCATCATGGGTCAGGTCCCCTCATCACAGTATCACGAGACAGGGTCCCCTCATCACAATATCACTGGGCAGGGTCCCCTCATCACCACACCAATGGAGAGTGTCCCCTAATCACAGCATCACGGGTCACGTCCCCGCATCACAGTATCACGAGACAGGGTCCCCTCATGACAACATCAAGGGATAGGGTCCCCTCATCACAGCATCACTGGGTAGGGTCCCCACATCACCACATCAAGGGACAGTGTGCCCTCATCACAGCATCACGGTACATGGTCCCCTCATCACAGGATCACTGGGCAGGGTGCCCTCATCAACACACCAAGGGACAATGTCCCCTCATCACAGCATCAGTGGACAAGGTCCGCTCATAAAAGCAACACGGGCCAGGGTCCCCTCATCACAGAATCAAGGCACAGGGTCCTCTCATCGCAGTATCATGGGACAGGGTCCCCTCATCACAGCATCACTGGGCAGGGTCCCCTCATCACGACATCAAGGGACACGATCCCCTCATCACAGCAACACAGGGCCAGGTCCCCTCATCACCGTATCACGAGACTGGGTCTCCTCATCGCAGCATCAAGGGATAGGGTCACCTCATCAAAATGTCAAGGGACAGGGTCCCCTCATGACAACATCAAGGCCTAGGGTCCCCTCATCACAGCATCAAGGGACACGGTCCCCTCAACTCAACATCATGGGACAGGGTTCCCTCATCACAGCATCACGGGACAATGTGTCCACATCACAGCATCACGGGACAGGGTCCCCTCATCACAGCATCACTGGGCAGGGTCCCCACATCACCACATCAAGGGACAGTGTCCCCTCATCACAGCGTCACGGTACAGGGTCCCCTGATCACAGCATCACGGGACAGGGTCCCCTCTTCACAGCATCACTGGGCAGGGTCCCCACATCACCACATCAAGGGACAGTGTTCCCTCATCACAGCATCACGGGACAGGGTTCCCTCATCACAGAATCATGGAACAGGGTCCCCTCATTACAACATCAAGAGACAGGGTCCCTCATCACAGCATCAAGGGACAGGATCCTCTCCTCACAGCATCACGGGACAGGGTCCCCTCATCACGACGCCAATGGGCAGGGGCCCCTCATCACCACATGAAGGGACATTGTCCCCTCATCACACCATCACGCGACAGGGTCCCCTCACCACAGCATCAAGGGACACGGTCCCCTCATCACAGCGTCACGGGACAACGTCCCCGCATCACAGCATGAAGGGACAGTTTTCCTCATCCCAGAATCATTGGGCAGGATCCCCTCATCACCTCACCAATGGAGAGTGTCCCCTAATCAGAGCATCACGGGACAGGGTCCCCTCCTCAGAGCATCACAGAAAAGCATGCCCTCATCGCACCATCAAGGGACAGGGTCCCCTCATGACAGCGTCACGGGGCAGGGTCCCCTCATCACCACAGCAAGGGACAGGTTCCTCTCAGCATCACTGGAAAGGGTCCACTCATCACAGCATCCCTGGGCAGGGTCCCCTCATCACCCAATCAAGGGACAGGGGCCCCTCAACACAACATCAAGGGACAGTGTGCCGTCATCACAGCAGCAACAGACAGGGTCCCCTCATCACAGCATCATGGGACAGGGTCCCCTCATCAGAGCATCAAGGGACAGGGTCCCCTCGTCACCACATCACGTGACAGGGTCCCTGCATCACAGCATCAAGGGACAGGGTCCCCTTATCACAGCATCACTGGGCAGGGTCCCCTCATCACGACATCAAGGGACACGATCCCCTCATCACAGCACCACGGGGCCAGGTCCCCTCATCACAGTATCACGAGACAGGGTCTCCTCATCGCAGCATCAAGGGATAGGATCACCTCATCAAACTGTCAAGGGACAGGGTCCCCTCATGACAACATCAAGGCCTAGGGTCCCCTCATCACAGCAGCACTGGACAGGGTCCCCACATCACCCCATCAAGGGGCAGTGTCCCCTCATCACAGCATCACGGTACAGGGTCCACTCATTACAGCATCACTGGGCAGGGTCCCCACCTCACCGCATCAAGGGACAGTGTCCCCTCATCACAGCATCACGGGACAGGTTTCCCTCATCACAGAATCATGGAACAGGGTCCCCTCATTACAACATCAAGAGACAGGGTCCCTCATCACAGCATCAAGGAACAGGATCCTCTCCTCACAGTATCACGGGACAGGGTCCCCTCATCAGCACGTCAATGGGCAGGGTCCCCTCATCACCACATGAAGAGACATTGTCCCCTCATCACACCATCACGCGACAGGGTCCCCTCACCGCAGCATCAAGGGACACGGTCCCCTCATCACAGCGTCACGGGCCCAGGTCCCCTCATCACAGTATCACGAGACAGGGTCTCCTCATCGCAGCATCAAGGGATAGGGTCACCTCATCAGAATGTCAAGGGACAGGGTCCCCTCATGACAATATCAAGGGATAGGGTCCCCTCATCACAGCATCACTGGGTAGGGTCCCCACATCACCACATCAAGGGACAGTGTCCCCTCATCACAGCATCACGGTACATGGTCCCCTCATCACAGCATCACTGGGCAGGGTGCCCTCATCAACACACCAAGGGACAATGTCCCCTCATCACAGCATCACTGGACAAGGTCCGCTCATAAAAGCAGCACGGGCCAGGGTCCCCTCATCGCAGTATCATGGGACAGGTTCCCCTCATCACAGCATCACTGGGCAGGGTCCCCTCATCAGAGCATCAAGGGACAGGGTCCCATCGTCACCACATCACGTGACAGGGTCCCCACATCACCACATCAAGGCACAGTGTCCCCTCATCACAGCATCACGGTACAGGGTCCCCTCATCACAGCATCACTGAGCAGGGTCCCCACATCACCACATCAAGGCACAGTGTCCCCTCATCACAGCATCACGGTACAGGGTTCTCTCATCACAGAATCATGGAACAGGGTCCCCTTATTACAACATCAATAGACAGGGTCCCTCATCACGGCATCAAGGGACAGGATCCTCTCCTCACAGCATCACGGGACAGGGTCCCCTCATCACCCAATCAAGGGATAGGGGCCCCTCAACACAACATCAAGGGACAGGGTCCCGTCATCACAGCAGCAACAGTCAGGGTCCCCTCATCACAGCATCACGGGACAATGTGTCCGCATCCCAGCATGCCGGGACAGTGTCCCCTCATCACAGCATCACTGGACAGGGTCCCCACATCAGCACATCAAGGGACAGTGTCCCCTCATCACAGCGTCACGGTACAGGGTCCCCTGATCACAGCATCACGGGACAGGGTCCCCTCATCACAGCATCACTGGGCAGGGTCCCCACATCACCACATCAAGGGGCATTGTCCCCTCATCACACCATCACGCGACAGGGTCCCCTCAGCACAGTATCAAGGGTCACGGTCCCCTCATCACAGCATCACGGGTCAGGTCCCCTCATCACAGTATCACGAGACACGGTCCACTCATCACAGCGTCACGGGACAACGTCCCCGCATCACAGCATGAAGGGACAGTTTCCCTCATCCCAGAATCACTGGGCAGGATCCCCTCATCACCACACCAATGGAGAGTGTCCCCTAATCACAGCATCACGGGACAGGGTCCCCTCATCAGAGCATCACGGAAAAGCATCCCCTCATCACAGCATCAAGGGACAGAGTCCCCTCATCACAGCATCATGGGTCAGGTCCCCTCATCACAGTATCACGAGACAGGGTCCCCTCATCACAATATCACTGGGCAGGGTCCCCTCATCACCACACCAATGGAGAGTGTCCCCTAATCACAGCATCACGGGTCACGTCCCCGCATCACAGTATCACGAGACAGGGTCCCCTCATGACAACATCAAGGGATAGGGTCCCCTCATCACAGCATCACTGGGTAGGGTCCCCACATCACCACATCAAGGGACAGTGTCCCCTCATCACAGCATCACGGTACATGGTCCCCTCATCACAGCATCACTGGGCAGGGTGCCCTCATCAACACACCAAGGGACAATGTCCCCTCATCACAGCATCACTGGACAAGGTCCGCTCATAAAAGCAACACGGGCCAGGGTCCCCTCATCACAGAATCAAGGCACAGGGTCCTCTCATCGCAGTATCATGGGACAGGGTCCCCTCATCACAGCATCACTGGGCAGGGTCCCCTCATCACGACATCAAGGGACACGATCCCCTCATCACAGCATCACAGGGCCAGGTCCCCTCATCACCGTATCACGAGACTGGGTCTCCTCATCGCAGCATCAAGGGATAGGGTCACCTCATCAAAATGTCAAGGGACAGGGTCCCCTCATGACAACATCAAGGCCTAGGGTCCCCTCATCACAGCATCAAGGGACACGGTCCCCTCAACTCAACATCATGGGACAGGGTTCCCTCATCACAGCATCACGGGACAATGTGTCCACATCACAGCATCACGGGACAGGGTCCCCTCATGACAGCATCACTGGGCAGGGTCCCCACATCACCACATCAAGGGACAGTGTCCCCTCATCACAGCATCACGGTACAGGGTCCCCTCATCACAGCATCACTGAGCAGGGTCCCCACATCACCACATCAAGGCACAGTGTCCCCTCATCACAGCATCACGGTACAGGGTTCTCTCATCACAGAATCATGGAACAGGGTCCCCTTATTACAACATCAATAGACAGGGTCCCTCATCACGGCATCAAGGGACAGGATCCTCTCCTCACAGCATCACGGGACAGGGTCCCCTCATCACCCAATCAAGGGATAGGGGCCCCTCAACACAACATCAAGGGACAGGGTCCCGTCATCACAGCAGCAACAGTCAGGGTCCCCTCATCACAGCATCACGGGACAATGTGTCCGCATCCCAGCATGCCGGGACAGTGTCCCCTCATCACAGCATCACTGGACAGGGTCCCCACATCAGCACATCAAGGGACAGTGTCCCCTCATCACAGCGTCACGGTACAGGGTCCCCTGATCACAGCATCACGGGACAGGGTCCCCTCATCACAGCATCACTGGGCAGGGTCCCCACATCATCACATCAAGGGACATTGTCCCCTCATCATACCATCACGCGACAGGGTCCCCTCAGCACAGTATCAAGGGTCACGGTCCCCTCATCACAGCATCACGGGTCAGGTCCCCTCATCACAGTATCACGAGACACGGTCCACTCATCACAGCGTCACGGGACAACGTCCCCGCATCACAGCATGAAGGGGCAGTTTCCCTCATCCCAGAATCACTGGGCAGGATCCCCTCATCACCACACCAATGGAGAGTGTCCCCTAATCACAGCATCACGGGACAGGGTCCCCTCATCAGAGCATCACGGAAAAGCATCCCCTCATCACAGCATCAAGGGACAGAGTCCCCTCATCACAGCATCATGGGTCAGGTCCCCTCATCACAGTATCACGAGACAGGGTCCCCTCATCACAATATCACTGGGCAGGGTCCCCTCATCACCACACCAATGGAGAGTGTCCCCTAATCACAGCATCACGGGTCACGTCCCCGCATCACAGTATCACGAGACAGGGTCCCCTCATGACAACATCAAGGGATAGGGTCCCCTCATCACAGCATCACTGGGTAGGGTCCCCACATCACCACATCAAGGGACAGTGTGCCCTCATCACAGCATCACGGTACATGGTCCCCTCATCACAGGATCACTGGGCAGGGTGCCCTCATCAACACACCAAGGGACAATGTCCCCTCATCACAGCATCAGTGGACAAGGTCCGCTCATAAAAGCAACACGGGCCAGGGTCCCCTCATCACAGAATCAAGGCACAGGGTCCTCTCATCGCAGTATCATGGGACAGGGTCCCCTCATCACAGCATCACTGGGCAGGGTCCCCTCATCACGACATCAAGGGACACGATCCCCTCATCACAGCAACACAGGGCCAGGTCCCCTCATCACCGTATCACGAGACTGGGTCTCCTCATCGCAGCATCAAGGGATAGGGTCACCTCATCAAAATGTCAAGGGACAGGGTCCCCTCATGACAACATCAAGGCCTAGGGTCCCCTCATCACAGCATCAAGGGACACGGTCCCCTCAACTCAACATCATGGGACAGGGTTCCCTCATCACAGCATCACGGGACAATGTGTCCACATCACAGCATCACGGGACAGGGTCCCCTCATCACAGCATCACTGGGCAGGGTCCCCACATCACCACATCAAGGGACAGTGTCCCCTCATCACAGCGTCACGGTACAGGGTCCCCTGATCACAGCATCACGGGACAGGGTCCCCTCTTCACAGCATCACTGGGCAGGGTCCCCACATCACCACATCAAGGGACAGTGTTCCCTCATCACAGCATCACGGGACAGGGTTCCCTCATCACAGAATCATGGAACAGGGTCCCCTCATTACAACATCAAGAGACAGGGTCCCTCATCACAGCATCAAGGGACAGGATCCTCTCCTCACAGCATCACGGGACAGGGTCCCCTCATCACGACGCCAATGGGCAGGGGCCCCTCATCACCACATGAAGGGACATTGTCCCCTCATCACACCATCACGCGACAGGGTCCCCTCACCACAGCATCAAGGGACACGGTCCCCTCATCACAGCGTCACGGGACAACGTCCCCGCATCACAGCATGAAGGGACAGTTTTCCTCATCCCAGAATCATTGGGCAGGATCCCCTCATCACCTCACCAATGGAGAGTGTCCCCTAATCAGAGCATCACGGGACAGGGTCCCCTCCTCAGAGCATCACAGAAAAGCATGCCCTCATCGCACCATCAAGGGACAGGGTCCCCTCATGACAGCGTCACGGGGCAGGGTCCCCTCATCACCACAGCAAGGGACAGGTTCCTCTCAGCATCACTGGAAAGGGTCCACTCATCACAGCATCCCTGGGCAGGGTCCCCTCATCACCCAATCAAGGGACAGGGGCCCCTCAACACAACATCAAGGGACAGTGTGCCGTCATCACAGCAGCAACAGACAGGGTCCCCTCATCACAGCATCATGGGACAGGGTCCCCTCATCAGAGCATCAAGGGACAGGGTCCCCTCGTCACCACATCACGTGACAGGGTCCCTGCATCACAGCATCAAGGGACAGGGTCCCCTTATCACAGCATCACTGGGCAGGGTCCCCTCATCACGACATCAAGGGACACGATCCCCTCATCACAGCACCACGGGGCCAGGTCCCCTCATCACAGTATCACGAGACAGGGTCTCCTCATCGCAGCATCAAGGGATAGGATCACCTCATCAAACTGTCAAGGGACAGGGTCCCCTCATGACAACATCAAGGCCTAGGGTCCCCTCATCACAGCAGCACTGGACAGGGTCCCCACATCACCCCATCAAGGGGCAGTGTCCCCTCATCACAGCATCACGGTACAGGGTCCACTCATTACAGCATCACTGGGCAGGGTCCCCACCTCACCGCATCAAGGGACAGTGTCCCCTCATCACAGCATCACGGGACAGGTTTCCCTCATCACAGAATCATGGAACAGGGTCCCCTGATTACAACATCAAGAGACAGGGTCCCTCATCACAGCATCAAGGAACAGGATCCTCTCCTCACAGTATCACGGGACAGGGTCCCCTCATCAGCACGTCAATGGGCAGGGTCCCCTCATCACCACATGAAGAGACATTGTCCCCTCATCACACCATCACGCGACAGGGTCCCCTCACCGCAGCATCAAGGGACACGGTCCCCTCATCACAGCGTCACGGGCCCAGGTCCCCTCATCACAGTATCACGAG
Source organism: Mesoplodon bidens (assembly GCF_964165515.1). Taxonomy (NCBI): domain Eukaryota; kingdom Metazoa; phylum Chordata; class Mammalia; order Artiodactyla; family Ziphiidae; genus Mesoplodon; species Mesoplodon bidens. The sequence continues at coordinate 69,795 of NW_027671433.1, read as the reverse complement.
ACAGGGTCTCCTCATCGCAGCATCAAGGGATAGGGTCACCTCATCAGAATGTCAAGGGACAGGGTCCCCTCATGACAATATCAAGGGATAGGGTCCCCTCATCACAGCATCACTGGGTAGGGTCCCCACATCACCACATCAAGGGACAGTGTCCCCTCATCACAGCATCACGGTACATGGTCCCCTCATCACAGCATCACTGGGCAGGGTGCCCTCATCAACACACCAAGGGACAATGTCCCCTCATCACAGCATCACTGGACAAGGTCCGCTCATAAAAGCAGCACGGGCCAGGGTCCCCTCATCGCAGTATCATGGGACAGGTTCCCCTCATCACAGCATCACTGGGCAGGGTCCCCTCATCAGAGCATCAAGGGACAGGGTCCCATCGTCACCACATCACGTGACAGGGTCCCCACATCACCACATCAAGGCACAGTGTCCCCTCATCACAGCATCACGGTACAGGGTCCCCTCATCACAGCATCACTGAGCAGGGTCCCCACATCACCACATCAAGGCACAGTGTCCCCTCATCACAGCATCACGGTACAGGGTTCTCTCATCACAGAATCATGGAACAGGGTCCCCTTATTACAACATCAATAGACAGGGTCCCTCATCACGGCATCAAGGGACAGGATCCTCTCCTCACAGCATCACGGGACAGGGTCCCCTCATCACCCAATCAAGGGATAGGGGCCCCTCAACACAACATCAAGGGACAGGGTCCCGTCATCACAGCAGCAACAGTCAGGGTCCCCTCATCACAGCATCACGGGACAATGTGTCCGCATCCCAGCATGCCGGGACAGTGTCCCCTCATCACAGCATCACTGGACAGGGTCCCCACATCAGCACATCAAGGGACAGTGTCCCCTCATCACAGCGTCACGGTACAGGGTCCCCTGATCACAGCATCACGGGACAGGGTCCCCTCATCACAGCATCACTGGGCAGGGTCCCCACATCACCACATCAAGGGGCATTGTCCCCTCATCACACCATCACGCGACAGGGTCCCCTCAGCACAGTATCAAGGGTCACGGTCCCCTCATCACAGCATCACGGGTCAGGTCCCCTCATCACAGTATCACGAGACACGGTCCACTCATCACAGCGTCACGGGACAACGTCCCCGCATCACAGCATGAAGGGACAGTTTCCCTCATCCCAGAATCACTGGGCAGGATCCCCTCATCACCACACCAATGGAGAGTGTCCCCTAATCACAGCATCACGGGACAGGGTCCCCTCATCAGAGCATCACGGAAAAGCATCCCCTCATCACAGCATCAAGGGACAGAGTCCCCTCATCACAGCATCATGGGTCAGGTCCCCTCATCACAGTATCACGAGACAGGGTCCCCTCATCACAATATCACTGGGCAGGGTCCCCTCATCACCACACCAATGGAGAGTGTCCCCTAATCACAGCATCACGGGTCACGTCCCCGCATCACAGTATCACGAGACAGGGTCCCCTCATGACAACATCAAGGGATAGGGTCCCCTCATCACAGCATCACTGGGTAGGGTCCCCACATCACCACATCAAGGGACAGTGTCCCCTCATCACAGCATCACGGTACATGGTCCCCTCATCACAGCATCACTGGGCAGGGTGCCCTCATCAACACACCAAGGGACAATGTCCCCTCATCACAGCATCACTGGACAAGGTCCGCTCATAAAAGCAACACGGGCCAGGGTCCCCTCATCACAGAATCAAGGCACAGGGTCCTCTCATCGCAGTATCATGGGACAGGGTCCCCTCATCACAGCATCACTGGGCAGGGTCCCCTCATCACGACATCAAGGGACACGATCCCCTCATCACAGCATCACAGGGCCAGGTCCCCTCATCACCGTATCACGAGACTGGGTCTCCTCATCGCAGCATCAAGGGATAGGGTCACCTCATCAAAATGTCAAGGGACAGGGTCCCCTCATGACAACATCAAGGCCTAGGGTCCCCTCATCACAGCATCAAGGGACACGGTCCCCTCAACTCAACATCATGGGACAGGGTTCCCTCATCACAGCATCACGGGACAATGTGTCCACATCACAGCATCACGGGACAGGGTCCCCTCATCACAGCATCACTGGGCAGGGTCCCCACATCACCACATCAAGGGACAGTGTCCCCTCATCACAGCGTCACGGTACAGGGTCCCCTGATCACAGCATCACGGGACAGGGTCCCCTCATCACAGCATCACTGGGCAGGGTCCCCACATCACCACATCAAGGGACAGTGTTCCCTCATCACAGCATCACGGGACAGGGTTCCCTCATCACAGAATCATGGAACAGGGTCCCCTCATTACAACATCAAGAGACAGGGTCCCTCATCACAGCATCAAGGGACAGGATCCTCTCCTCACAGCATCACGGGACAGGGTCCCCTCATCACCACGCCAATGGGCAGGGGCCCCTCATCACCACATGAAGGGACATTGTCCCCTCATCACACCATCACGCGACAGGGTCCCCTCACCACAGCATCAAGGGACACGGTCCCCTCATCACAGCGTCACGGGACAACGTCCCCGCATCACAGCATGAAGGGACAGTTTTCCTCATCCCAGAATCATTGGGCAGGATCCCCTCATCACCTCACCAATGGAGAGTGTCCCCTAATCACAGCATCACGGTACATGGTCCCCTCATCAGAGCATCACGGAAAAACATCCCCTCATCACAGCATCAAGGGACAGAGTCCCCTCATCACAGCATCATGGGTCAGGTCCCCTCATCACAGTATCACGAGACAGGGTCCCCTCATCACAATATCACTGGGCAGGGTCCCCTCATCACCACACCAATGGAGAGTGTCCCCTAATCACAGCATCACGGGTCACGTCCCCGCATCACAGTATCACGAGACAGGGTCCCCTCATGACAACATCAAGGGATAGGGTCCCCTCATCACAGCATCACTGGGTAGGGTCCCCACATCACCACATCAAGGGACAGTGTCCCCTCATCACAGCATCACGGTACATGGTCCCCTCATCACAGGATCACTGGGCAGGGTGCCCTCATCAACACACCAAGGGACAATGTCCCCTCATCACAGCATCAGTGGACAAGGTCCGCTCATAAAAGCAACACGGGCCAGGGTCCCCTCATCACAGAATCAAGGCACAGGGTCCTCTCATCGCAGTATCATGGGACAGGGTCCCCTCATCACAGCATCACTGGGCAGGGTCCCCTCATCACGACATCAAGGGACACGATCCCCTCATCACAGCATCACAGGGCCAGGTCCCCTCATCACCGTATCACGAGACTGGGTCTCCTCATCGCAGCATCAAGGGATAGGGTCACCTCATCAAAATGTCAAGGGACAGGGTCCCCTCATGACAACATCAAGGCCTAGGGTCCCCTCATCACAGCATCAAGGGACACGGTCCCCTCAACTCAACATCATGGGACAGGGTTCCCTCATCACAGTATCACGGGACAATGTGTCCACATCACAGCATCACGGGACAGGGTCCCCTCATCACAGCATCACTGGGCAGGGTCCCCACATCACCACATCAAGGGACAGTGTCCCCTCATCACAGCGTCACGGTACAGGGTCCCCTGATCACAGCATCACGGGACAGGGTCCCCTCATCACAGCATCACTGGGCAGGGTCCCCACATCACATCAAGGGACAGTGTTCCCTCATCACAGCATCACGGGACAGGGTTCCCTCATCACAGAATCATGGAACAGGGTCCCCTCATTACAACATCAAGAGACAGGGTCCCTCATCCCAGCATCAAGGGACAGGATCCTCTCCTCACAGCATCACGGGACAGGGTCCCCTCATCAGCACGTCAATGGGCAGGGTCCCCTCATCACCACATGAAGAGACATTGTCCCCTCATCACACCATCACGCGACAGGGTCCCCTCACCGCAGCATCAAGGGACACGGTCCCCTCATCACAGCGTCACGGGCCCAGGTCCCCTCATCACAGTATCACGAGACATGGTCTCCTCATCGCAGCATCAAGGGATAGGGTCACCTCATCAGAATGTCAAGGGACAGGGTCCCCTCATGACAATATCAAGGGATAGGGTCCCCTCATCACAGCATCACTGGGTAGGGTCCCCACATCACCACATCAAGGGACAGTGTCCCCTCATCACAGCATCACGGTACATGGTCCCCTCATCACAGCATCACTGGGCAGGGTGCCCTCATCAACACACCAAGGGACAATGTCCCCTCATCACAGCATCACTGGACAAGGTCCGCTCATAAAAGCAGCACGGGCCAGGGTCCCCTCATCGCAGTATCATGGGACAGGTTCCCCTCATCACAGCATCACTGGGCAGGGTCCCCTCATCAGAGCATCAAGGGACAGGGTCCCATCGTCACCACATCACGTGACAGGGTCCCCGCATCACAGCATCACGGGTTAGGTCCCCTCATCACAGCATCACAGTACAGGGTCCCCTCATCACAGCATCACTGAGCAGGGTCCCCACATCACCACATCAAGGCACAGTGTCCCCTCATCACAGCATCACGGTACAGGGTCCACTCATTACAGCATCACTGGGCAGGGTCCCCACATCACCACATCAAGGGACAGTGTCCCCTCATCACAGCATCACGGGACAGGTTTTCCTCATCACAGAATCATGGAACAGGGTCCCCTGATTACAACATCAAGAGACAGGGTCCCTCATCACAGCATCAAGGAACAGGATCCTCTCCTCACAGCATCACGGGACAGGGTCCCCTCATCAGCACGTCAATGGGCAGGGTCCCCTCATCACCACATGAAGAGACATTGTCCCCTCATCACACCATCACGTGACAGGGTCCCCTCACCGCAGCATCAAGGGACACGGTCCCCTCATCACAGCGTCACGGGCCCAGGTCCCCTCATCACAGTATCACGAGACAGGGTCTCCTCATCGCAGCATCAAGGGATAGGGTCACCTCATCAGAATGTCAAGGGACAGGGTCCCCTTATGACAATATCAAGGGATAGGGTCCCCTCATCACAGCATCACTGGGTAGGGTCCCCACATCACCACATCAAGGGACAGTGTCCCCTCATCACAGCATCACGGTACATGGTCTCCTCATCACAGCATCACTGGGCAGGGTCCCCTCATCACGACATCAAGGGACACGATCCCCTCATCACAGCATCACGGGGCCAGGTTCCCTCATCACCGTATCACGAGACAGGGTCTCCTCATCGCAGCATCAAGGGATAGGGTCACCTCATCAAAATGTCAAGGGACAGGGTCCCCTCATGACAACATCAAGGCCTAGAGTCCCCTCATCACAGCATCAAGGCACACGGTCCCCTCAACATCATGGGACAGGGTTCCCTCATCACAGCATCACGATACAATGTGTCCACATCACAGCATCGCAGGACAGGGTCCCCTCATCACAGCATCAGTGGGCAGGGGCCCCACATCACCACATCAAGGGACAGTGTCCCCTCATCACAGCATCACGGGTCAGGGTTCCCTCATCACAGAATCATGAAACAGGATCCCCTCATTACAACATCAAGAGACAGGGTCCCTCATCACAGCATCAAGGGACAGGATCCTCTCCTCACAGCATCACGGGACAGGGTCCCCTCATCACCCCGTCAATGGGCAGGGTCCCCTCATCACCACATGAAGGGACATTGTCCCCTCATCACACCATCACGCGACAGGGTCCCCTCACCACAGCATCAAGGGACACGGTCCCCTCATCACAGCGTCACGGGACAACGTCCCCGCATCACAGCATGAAGGGACAGTTTTCCTCATCCCAGAATCATTGGGCAGGATCCCCTCATCACCTCACCAATGGAGAGTGTCCCCTAATCAGAGCATCACGGGACAGGGTCCCCTCCTCAGAGCATCACAGAAAAGCATGCCCTCATCGCACCATCAAGGGACAGGGTCCCCTCATGACAGCGTCACGGGGCAGGGTCCCCTCATCACCACAGCAAGGGACAGGTTCCTCTCAGCATCACTGGAAAGGGTCCACTCATCACAGCATCCCTGGGCAGGGTCCCCTCATCACCCAATCAAGGGACAGGGGCCCCTCAACACAACATCAAGGGACAGTGTGCCGTCATCACAGCAGCAACAGACAGGGTCCCCTCATCACAGCATCATGGGACAGGGTCCCCTCATCAGAGCATCAAGGGACAGGGTCCCCTCGTCACCACATCACGTGACAGGGTCCCTGCATCACAGCATCAAGGGACAGGGTCCCCTTATCACAGCATCACTGGGCAGGGTCCCCTCATCACGACATCAAGGGACACGATCCCCTCATCACAGCACCACGGGGCCAGGTCCCCTCATCACAGTATCACGAGACAGGGTCTCCTCATCGCAGCATCAAGGGATAGGATCACCTCATCAAACTGTCAAGGGACAGGGTCCCCTCATGACAACATCAAGGCCTAGGGTCCCCTCATCACAGCAGCACTGGACAGGGTCCCCACATCACCCCATCAAGGGGCAGTGTCCCCTCATCACAGCATCACGGTACAGGGTCCACTCATTACAACATCACTGGGCAGGGTCCCCACCTCACCGCATCAAGGGACAGTGTCCCCTCATCACAGCATCACGGGACAGGTTTTCCTCATCACAGAATCATGGAACAGGGTCCCCTGATTACAACATCAAGAGACAGGGTCCCTCATCACAGCATCAAGGAACAGGATCCTCTCCTCACAGTATCACGGGACAGGGTCCCCTCATCAGCACGTCAATGGGCAGGGTCCCCTCATCACCACATGAAGAGACATTGTCCCCTCATCACACCATCACGCGACAGGGTCCCCTCACCGCAGCATCAAGGGACACGGTCCCCTCATCACAGCGTCACGGGCCCAGGTCCCCTCATCACAGTATCACGAGACAGGGTCTCCTCATCGCAGCATCAAGGGATAGGGTCACCTCATCAGAATGTCAAGGGACAGGGTCCCCTCATGACAATATCAAGGGATAGGGTCCCCTCATCACAGCATCACTGGGTAGGGTCCCCACATCACCACATCAAGGGACAGTGTCCCCTCATCACAGCATCACGGTACATGGTCCCCTCATCACAGCATCACTGGGCAGGGTGCCCTCATCAACACACCAAGGGACAATGTCCCCTCATCACAGCATCACTGGACAAGGTCCGCTCATAAAAGCAGCACGGGCCAGGGTCCCCTCATCGCAGTATCATGGGACAGGTTCCCCTCATCACAGCATCACTGGGCAGGGTCCCCTCATCAGAGCATCAAGGGACAGGGTCCCATCGTCACCACATCACGTGACAGGGTCCCCACATCACCACATCAAGGCACAGTGTCCCCTCATCACAGCATCACGGTACAGGGTCCCCTCATCACAGCATCACTGAGCAGGGTCCCCACATCACCACATCAAGGCACAGTGTCCCCTCATCACAGCATCACGGTACAGGGTTCTCTCATCACAGAATCATGGAACAGGGTCCCCTTATTACAACATCAATAGACAGGGTCCCTCATCACGGCATCAAGGGACAGGATCCTCTCCTCACAGCATCACGGGACAGGGTCCCCTCATCACCCAATCAAGGGATAGGGGCCCCTCAACACAACATCAAGGGACAGGGTCCCGTCATCACAGCAGCAACAGTCAGGGTCCCCTCATCACAGCATCACGGGACAATGTGTCCGCATCCCAGCATGCCGGGACAGTGTCCCCTCATCACAGCATCACTGGACAGGGTCCCCACATCAGCACATCAAGGGACAGTGTCCCCTCATCACAGCGTCACGGTACAGGGTCCCCTGATCACAGCATCACGGGACAGGGTCCCCTCATCACAGCATCACTGGGCAGGGTCCCCACATCACCACATCAAGGGGCATTGTCCCCTCATCACACCATCACGCGACAGGGTCCCCTCAGCACAGTATCAAGGGTCACGGTCCCCTCATCACAGCATCACGGGTCAGGTCCCCTCATCACAGTATCACGAGACACGGTCCACTCATCACAGCGTCACGGGACAACGTCCCCGCATCACAGCATGAAGGGACAGTTTCCCTCATCCCAGAATCACTGGGCAGGATCCCCTCATCACCACACCAATGGAGAGTGTCCCCTAATCACAGCATCACGGGACAGGGTCCCCTCATCAGAGCATCACGGAAAAGCATCCCCTCATCACAGCATCAAGGGACAGAGTCCCCTCATCACAGCATCATGGGTCAGGTCCCCTCATCACAGTATCACGAGACAGGGTCCCCTCATCACAATATCACTGGGCAGGGTCCCCTCATCACCACACCAATGGAGAGTGTCCCCTAATCACAGCATCACGGGTCACGTCCCCGCATCACAGTATCACGAGACAGGGTCCCCTCATGACAACATCAAGGGATAGGGTCCCCTCATCACAGCATCACTGGGTAGGGTCCCCACATCACCACATCAAGGGACAGTGTCCCCTCATCACAGCATCACGGTACATGGTCCCCTCATCACAGGATCACTGGGCAGGGTGCCCTCATCAACACACCAAGGGACAATGTCCCCTCATCACAGCATCACTGGACAAGGTCCGCTCATAAAAGCAACACGGGCCAGGGTCCCCTCATCACAGAATCAAGGCACAGGGTCCTCTCATCGCAGTATCATGGGACAGGGTCCCCTCATCACAGCATCACTGGGCAGGGTCCCCTCATCACGACATCAAGGGACACGATCCCCTCATCACAGCATCACAGGGCCAGGTCCCCTCATCACCGTATCACGAGACTGGGTCTCCTCATCGCAGCATCAAGGGATAGGGTCACCTCATCAAAATGTCAAGGGACAGGGTCCCCTCATGACAACATCAAGGCCTAGGGTCCCCTCATCACAGCATCAAGGGACACGGTCCCCTCAACTCAACATCATGGGACAGGGTTCCCTCATCACAGCATCACGGGACAATGTGTCCACATCACAGCATCACGGGACAGGGTCCCCTCATCACAGCATCACTGGGCAGGGTCCCCACATCACCACATCAAGGGACAGTGTCCCCTCATCACAGCGTCACGGTACAGGGTCCCCTGATCACAGCATCACGGGACAGGGTCCCCTCATCACAGCATCACTGGGCAGGGTCCCCACATCACCACATCAAGGGACAGTGTTCCCTCATCACAGCATCACGGGACAGGGTTCCCTCATCACAGAATCATGGAACAGGGTCCCCTCATTACAACATCAAGAGACAGGGTCCCTCATCACAGCATCAAGGGACAGGATCCTCTCCTCACAGCATCACGGGACAGGGTCCCCTCATCACCACGCCAATGGGCAGGGGCCCCTCATCACCACATGAAGGGACATTGTCCCCTCATCACACCATCACGCGACAGGGTCCCCTCACCACAGCATCAAGGGACACGGTCCCCTCATCACAGCGTCACGGGACAACGTCCCCGCATCACAGCATGAAGGGACAGTTTTCCTCATCCCAGAATCATTGGGCAGGATCCCCTCATCACCTCACCAATGGAGAGTGTCCCCTAATCACAGCATCACGGTACATGGTCCCCTCATCAGAGCATCACGGAAAAACATCCCCTCATCACAGCATCAAGGGACAGAGTCCCCTCATCACAGCATCATGGGTCAGGTCCCCTCATCACAGTATCACGAGACAGGGTCCCCTCATCACAATATCACTGGGCAGGGTCCCCTCATCACCACACCAATGGAGAGTGTCCCCTAATCACAGCATCACGGGTCACGTCCCCGCATCACAGTATCACGAGACAGGGTCCCCTCATGACAACATCAAGGGATAGGGTCCCCTCATCACAGCATCACTGGGTAGGGTCCCCACATCACCACATCAAGGGACAGTGTCCCCTCATCACAGCATCACGGTACATGGTCCCCTCATCACAGGATCACTGGGCAGGGTGCCCTCATCAACACACCAAGGGACAATGTCCCCTCATCACAGCATCAGTGGACAAGGTCCGCTCATAAAAGCAACACGGGCCAGGGTCCCCTCATCACAGAATCAAGGCACAGGGTCCTCTCATCGCAGTATCATGGGACAGGGTCCCCTCATCACAGCATCACTGGGCAGGGTCCCCTCATCACGACATCAAGGGACACGATCCCCTCATCACAGCATCACAGGGCCAGGTCCCCTCATCACCGTATCACGAGACTGGGTCTCCTCATCGCAGCATCAAGGGATAGGGTCACCTCATCAAAATGTCAAGGGACAGGGTCCCCTCATGACAACATCAAGGCCTAGGGTCCCCTCATCACAGCATCAAGGGACACGGTCCCCTCAACTCAACATCATGGGACAGGGTTCCCTCATCACAGTATCACGGGACAATGTGTCCACATCACAGCATCACGGGACAGGGTCCCCTCATCACAGCATCACTGGGCAGGGTCCCCACATCACCACATCAAGGGACAGTGTCCCCTCATCACAGCGTCACGGTACAGGGTCCCCTGATCACAGCATCACGGGACAGGGTCCCCTCATCACAGCATCACTGGGCAGGGTCCCCACATCACATCAAGGGACAGTGTTCCCTCATCACAGCATCACGGGACAGGGTTCCCTCATCACAGAATCATGGAACAGGGTCCCCTCATTACAACATCAAGAGACAGGGTCCCTCATCCCAGCATCAAGGGACAGGATCCTCTCCTCACAGCATCACGGGACAGGGTCCCCTCATCAGCACGTCAATGGGCAGGGTCCCCTCATCACCACATGAAGAGACATTGTCCCCTCATCACACCATCACGCGACAGGGTCCCCTCACCGCAGCATCAAGGGACACGGTCCCCTCATCACAGCGTCACGGGCCCAGGTCCCCTCATCACAGTATCACGAGACATGGTCTCCTCATCGCAGCATCAAGGGATAGGGTCACCTCATCAGAATGTCAAGGGACAGGGTCCCCTCATGACAATATCAAGGGATAGGGTCCCCTCATCACAGCATCACTGGGTAGGGTCCCCACATCACCACATCAAGGGACAGTGTCCCCTCATCACAGCATCACGGTACATGGTCCCCTCATCACAGCATCACTGGGCAGGGTGCCCTCATCAACACACCAAGGGACAATGTCCCCTCATCACAGCATCACTGGACAAGGTCCGCTCATAAAAGCAGCACGGGCCAGGGTCCCCTCATCGCAGTATCATGGGACAGGTTCCCCTCATCACAGCATCACTGGGCAGGGTCCCCTCATCAGAGCATCAAGGGACAGGGTCCCATCGTCACCACATCACGTGACAGGGTCCCCGCATCACAGCATCACGGGTTAGGTCCCCTCATCACAGCATCACAGTACAGGGTCCCCTCATCACAGCATCACTGAGCAGGGTCCCCACATCACCACATCAAGGCACAGTGTCCCCTCATCACAGCATCACGGTACAGGGTCCACTCATTACAGCATCACTGGGCAGGGTCCCCACATCACCACATCAAGGGACAGTGTCCCCTCATCACAGCATCACGGGACAGGTTTTCCTCATCACAGAATCATGGAACAGGGTCCCCTGATTACAACATCAAGAGACAGGGTCCCTCATCACAGCATCAAGGAACAGGATCCTCTCCTCACAGCATCACGGGACAGGGTCCCCTCATCAGCACGTCAATGGGCAGGGTCCCCTCATCACCACATGAAGAGACATTGTCCCCTCATCACACCATCACGTGACAGGGTCCCCTCACCGCAGCATCAAGGGACACGGTCCCCTCATCACAGCGTCACGGGCCCAGGTCCCCTCATCACAGTATCACGAGACAGGGTCTCCTCATCGCAGCATCAAGGGATAGGGTCACCTCATCAGAATGTCAAGGGACAGGGTCCCCTTATGACAATATCAAGGGATAGGGTCCCCTCATCACAGCATCACTGGGTAGGGTCCCCACATCACCACATCAAGGGACAGTGTCCCCTCATCACAGCATCACGGTACATGGTCTCCTCATCACAGCATCACTGGGCAGGGTCCCCTCATCACGACATCAAGGGACACGATCCCCTCATCACAGCATCACGGGGCCAGGTTCCCTCATCACCGTATCACGAGACAGGGTCTCCTCATCGCAGCATCAAGGGATAGGGTCACCTCATCAAAATGTCAAGGGACAGGGTCCCCTCATGACAACATCAAGGCCTAGAGTCCCCTCATCACAGCATCAAGGCACACGGTCCCCTCAACATCATGGGACAGGGTTCCCTCATCACAGCATCACGATACAATGTGTCCACATCACAGCATCGCAGGACAGGGTCCCCTCATCACAGCATCAGTGGGCAGGGGCCGCACATCACCACATCAAGGGACAGTGTCCCCTCATCACAGCATCACGGGTCAGGGTTCCCTCATCACAGAATCATGAAACAGGATCCCCTCATTACAACATCAAGAGACAGGGTCCCTCATCACAGCATCAAGGGACAGGATCCTCTCCTCACAGCATCACGGGACAGGGTCCCCTCATCACCCCGTCAATGGGCAGGGTCCCCTCATCACCACATGAAGGGACATTGTCCCCTCATCACACCATCACGCGACAGGGTCCCCTCACCACAGCATCAAGGGACACGGTCCCCTCATCACAGCGTCACGGGACAACGTCCCCGCATCACAGCATGAAGGGACAGTTTTCCTCATCCCAGAATCATTGGGCAGGATCCCCTCATCACCTCACCAATGGAGAGTGTCCCCTAATCAGAGCATCACGGGACAGGGTCCCCTCCTCAGAGCATCACAGAAAAGCATGCCCTCATCGCACCATCAAGGGACAGGGTCCCCTCATGACAGCGTCACGGGGCAGGGTCCCCTCATCACCACAGCAAGGGACAGGTTCCTCTCAGCATCACTGGAAAGGGTCCACTCATCACAGCATCCCTGGGCAGGGTCCCCTCATCACCCAATCAAGGGACAGGGGCCCCTCAACACAACATCAAGGGACAGTGTGCCGTCATCACAGCAGCAACAGACAGGGTCCCCTCATCACAGCATCATGGGACAGGGTCCCCTCATCAGAGCATCAAGGGACAGGGTCCCCTCGTCACCACATCACGTGACAGGGTCCCTGCATCACAGCATCAAGGGACAGGGTCCCCTTATCACAGCATCACTGGGCAGGGTCCCCTCATCACGACATCAAGGGACACGATCCCCTCATCACAGCACCACGGGGCCAGGTCCCCTCATCACAGTATCACGAGACAGGGTCTCCTCATCGCAGCATCAAGGGATAGGATCACCTCATCAAACTGTCAAGGGACAGGGTCCCCTCATGACAACATCAAGGCCTAGGGTCCCCTCATCACAGCAGCACTGGACAGGGTCCCCACATCACCCCATCAAGGGGCAGTGTCCCCTCATCACAGCATCACGGTACAGGGTCCACTCATTACAGCATCACTGGGCAGGGTCCCCACCTCACCGCATCAAGGGACAGTGTCCCCTCATCACAGCATCACGGGACAGGTTTCCCTCATCACAGAATCATGGAACAGGGTCCCCTCATTACAACATCAAGAGACAGGGTCCCTCATCACAGCATCAAGGAACAGGATCCTCTCCTCACAGTATCACGGGACAGGGTCCCCTCATCAGCACGTCAATGGGCAGGGTCCCCTCATCACCACATGAAGAGACATTGTCCCCTCATCACACCATCACGCGACAGGGTCCCCTCACCGCAGCATCAAGGGACACGGTCCCCTCATCACAGCGTCACGGGCCCAGGTCCCCTCATCACAGTATCACGAGACAGGGTCTCCTCATCGCAGCATCAAGGGATAGGGTCACCTCATCAGAATGTCAAGGGACAGGGTCCCCTCATGACAATATCAAGGGATAGGGTCCCCTCATCACAGCATCACTGGGTAGGGTCCCCACATCACCACATCAAGGGACAGTGTCCCCTCATCACAGCATCACGGTACATGGTCCCCTCATCACAGCATCACTGGGCAGGGTGCCCTCATCAACACACCAAGGGACAATGTCCCCTCATCACAGCATCACTGGACAAGGTCCGCTCATAAAAGCAGCACGGGCCAGGGTCCCCTCATCGCAGTATCATGGGACAGGTTCCCCTCATCACAGCATCACTGGGCAGGGTCCCCTCATCAGAGCATCAAGGGACAGGGTCCCATCGTCACCACATCACGTGACAGGGTCCCCACATCACCACATCAAGGCACAGTGTCCCCTCATCACAGCATCACGGTACAGGGTCCCCTCATCACAGCATCACTGAGCAGGGTCCCCACATCACCACATCAAGGCACAGTGTCCCCTCATCACAGCATCACGGTACAGGGTTCTCTCATCACAGAATCATGGAACAGGGTCCCCTTATTACAACATCAATAGACAGGGTCCCTCATCACGGCATCAAGGGACAGGATCCTCTCCTCACAGCATCACGGGACAGGGTCCCCTCATCACCCAATCAAGGGATAGGGGCCCCTCAACACAACATCAAGGGACAGGGTCCCGTCATCACAGCAGCAACAGTCAGGGTCCCCTCATCACAGCATCACGGGACAATGTGTCCGCATCCCAGCATGCCGGGACAGTGTCCCCTCATCACAGCATCACTGGACAGGGTCCCCACATCAGCACATCAAGGGACAGTGTCCCCTCATCACAGCGTCACGGTACAGGGTCCCCTGATCACAGCATCACGGGACAGGGTCCCCTCATCACAGCATCACTGGGCAGGGTCCCCACATCACCACATCAAGGGGCATTGTCCCCTCATCACACCATCACGCGACAGGGTCCCCTCAGCACAGTATCAAGGGTCACGGTCCCCTCATCACAGCATCACGGGTCAGGTCCCCTCATCACAGTATCACGAGACACGGTCCACTCATCACAGCGTCACGGGACAACGTCCCCGCATCACAGCATGAAGGGACAGTTTCCCTCATCCCAGAATCACTGGGCAGGATCCCCTCATCACCACACCAATGGAGAGTGTCCCCTAATCACAGCATCACGGGACAGGGTCCCCTCATCAGAGCATCACGGAAAAGCATCCCCTCATCACAGCATCAAGGGACAGAGTCCCCTCATCACAGCATCATGGGTCAGGTCCCCTCATCACAGTATCACGAGACAGGGTCCCCTCATCACAATATCACTGGGCAGGGTCCCCTCATCACCACACCAATGGAGAGTGTCCCCTAATCACAGCATCACGGGTCACGTCCCCGCATCACAGTATCACGAGACAGGGTCCCCTCATGACAACATCAAGGGATAGGGTCCCCTCATCACAGCATCACTGGGTAGGGTCCCCACATCACCACATCAAGGGACAGTGTCCCCTCATCACAGCATCACGGTACATGGTCCCCTCATCACAGGATCACTGGGCAGGGTGCCCTCATCAACACACCAAGGGACAATGTCCCCTCATCACAGCATCAGTGGACAAGGTCCGCTCATAAAAGCAACACGGGCCAGGGTCCCCTCATCACAGAATCAAGGCACAGGGTCCTCTCATCGCAGTATCATGGGACAGGGTCCCCTCATCACAGCATCACTGGGCAGGGTCCCCTCATCACGACATCAAGGGACACGATCCCCTCATCACAGCATCACAGGGCCAGGTCCCCTCATCACCGTATCACGAGACTGGGTCTCCTCATCGCAGCATCAAGGGATAGGGTCACCTCATCAAAATGTCAAGGGACAGGGTCCCCTCATGACAACATCAAGGCCTAGGGTCCCCTCATCACAGCATCAAGGGACACGGTCCCCTCAACTCAACATCATGGGACAGGGTTCCCTCATCACAGTATCACGGGACAATGTGTCCACATCACAGCATCACGGGACAGGGTCCCCTCATCACAGCATCACTGGGCAGGGTCCCCACATCACCACATCAAGGGACAGTGTCCCCTCATCACAGCGTCACGGTACAGGGTCCCCTGATCACAGCATCACGGGACAGGGTCCCCTCATCACAGCATCACTGGGCAGGGTCCCCACATCACATCAAGGGACAGTGTTCCCTCATCACAGCATCACGGGACAGGGTTCCCTCATCACAGAATCATGGAACAGGGTCCCCTCATTACAACATCAAGAGACAGGGTCCCTCATCCCAGCATCAAGGGACAGGATCCTCTCCTCACAGCATCACGGGACAGGGTCCCCTCATCAGCACGTCAATGGGCAGGGTCCCCTCATCACCACATGAAGAGACATTGTCCCCTCATCACACCATCACGCGACAGGGTCCCCTCACCGCAGCATCAAGGGACACGGTCCCCTCATCACAGCGTCACGGGCCCAGGTCCCCTCATCACAGTATCACGAGACATGGTCTCCTCATCGCAGCATCAAGGGATAGGGTCACCTCATCAGAATGTCAAGGGACAGGGTCCCCTCATGACAATATCAAGGGATAGGGTCCCCTCATCACAGCATCACTGGGTAGGGTCCCCACATCACCACATCAAGGGACAGTGTCCCCTCATCACAGCATCACGGTACATGGTCCCCTCATCACAGCATCACTGGGCAGGGTGCCCTCATCAACACACCAAGGGACAATGTCCCCTCATCACAGCATCACTGGACAAGGTCCGCTCATAAAAGCAGCACGGGCCAGGGTCCCCTCATCGCAGTATCATGGGACAGGTTCCCCTCATCACAGCATCACTGGGCAGGGTCCCCTCATCAGAGCATCAAGGGACAGGGTCCCATCGTCACCACATCACGTGACAGGGTCCCCGCATCACAGCATCACGGGTTAGGTCCCCTCATCACAGCATCACAGTACAGGGTCCCCTCATCACAGCATCACTGAGCAGGGTCCCCACATCACCACATCAAGGCACAGTGTCCCCTCATCACAGCATCACGGTACAGGGTCCACTCATTACAGCATCACTGGGCAGGGTCCCCACATCACCACATCAAGGGACAGTGTCCCCTCATCACAGCATCACGGGACAGGTTTTCCTCATCACAGAATCATGGAACAGGGTCCCCTGATTACAACATCAAGAGACAGGGTCCCTCATCACAGCATCAAGGAACAGGATCCTCTCCTCACAGCATCACGGGACAGGGTCCCCTCATCAGCACGTCAATGGGCAGGGTCCCCTCATCACCACATGAAGAGACATTGTCCCCTCATCACACCATCACGTGACAGGGTCCCCTCACCGCAGCATCAAGGGACACGGTCCCCTCATCACAGCGTCACGGGCCCAGGTCCCCTCATCACAGTATCACGAGACAGGGTCTCCTCATCGCAGCATCAAGGGATAGGGTCACCTCATCAGAATGTCAAGGGACAGGGTCCCCTTATGACAATATCAAGGGATAGGGTCCCCTCATCACAGCATCACTGGGTAGGGTCCCCACATCACCACATCAAGGGACAGTGTCCCCTCATCACAGCATCACGGTACATGGTCTCCTCATCACAGCATCACTGGGCAGGGTCCCCTCATCACGACATCAAGGGACACGATCCCCTCATCACAGCATCACGGGGCCAGGTTCCCTCATCACCGTATCACGAGACAGGGTCTCCTCATCGCAGCATCAAGGGATAGGGTCACCTCATCAAAATGTCAAGGGACAGGGTCCCCTCATGACAACATCAAGGCCTAGAGTCCCCTCATCACAGCATCAAGGCACACGGTCCCCTCAACATCATGGGACAGGGTTCCCTCATCACAGCATCACGATACAATGTGTCCACATCACAGCATCGCAGGACAGGGTCCCCTCATCACAGCATCAGTGGGCAGGGGCCCCACATCACCACATCAAGGGACAGTGTCCCCTCATCACAGCATCACGGGTCAGGGTTCCCTCATCACAGAATCATGAAACAGGATCCCCTCATTACAACATCAAGAGACAGGGTCCCTCATCACAGCATCAAGGGACAGGATCCTCTCCTCACAGCATCACGGGACAGGGTCCCCTCATCACCCCGTCAATGGGCAGGGTCCCCTCATCACCACATGAAGGGACATTGTCCCCTCATCACACCATCACGCGACAGGGTCCCCTCACCACAGCATCAAGGGACACGGTCCCCTCATCACAGCGTCACGGGACAACGTCCCCGCATCACAGCATGAAGGGACAGTTTTCCTCATCCCAGAATCATTGGGCAGGATCCCCTCATCACCTCACCAATGGAGAGTGTCCCCTAATCAGAGCATCACGGGACAGGGTCCCCTCCTCAGAGCATCACAGAAAAGCATGCCCTCATCGCACCATCAAGGGACAGGGTCCCCTCATGACAGCGTCACGGGGCAGGGTCCCCTCATCACCACAGCAAGGGACAGGTTCCTCTCAGCATCACTGGAAAGGGTCCACTCATCACAGCATCCCTGGGCAGGGTCCCCTCATCACCCAATCAAGGGACAGGGGCCCCTCAACACAACATCAAGGGACAGTGTGCCGTCATCACAGCAGCAACAGACAGGGTCCCCTCATCACAGCATCATGGGACAGGGTCCCCTCGTCACCACATCACGTGACAGGGTCCCTGCATCACAGCATCAAGGGACAGGGTCCCCTTATCACAGCATCACTGGGCAGGGTCCCCTCATCACGACATCAAGGGACACGATCCCCTCATCACAGCACCACGGGGCCAGGTCCCCTCATCACAGTATCACGAGACAGGGTCTCCTCATCGCAGCATCAAGGGATAGGATCACCTCATCAAACTGTCAAGGGACAGGGTCCCCTCATGACAACATCAAGGCCTAGGGTCCCCTCATCACAGCAGCACTGGACAGGGTCCCCACATCACCCCATCAAGGGGCAGTGTCCCCTCATCACAGCATCACGGTACAGGGTCCACTCATTACAGCATCACTGGGCAGGGTCCCCACCTCACCGCATCAAGGGACAGTGTCCCCTCATCACAGCATCACGGGACAGGTTTCCCTCATCACAGAATCATGGAACAGGGTCCCCTCATTACAACATCAAGAGACAGGGTCCCTCATCACAGCATCAAGGAACAGGATCCTCTCCTCACAGTATCACGGGACAGGGTCCCCTCATCAGCACGTCAATGGGCAGGGTCCCCTCATCACCACATGAAGAGACATTGTCCCCTCATCACACCATCACGCGACAGGGTCCCCTCACCGCAGCATCAAGGGACACGGTCCCCTCATCACAGCGTCACGGGCCCAGGTCCCCTCATCACAGTATCACGAGACAGGGTCTCCTCATCGCAGCATCAAGGGATAGGGTCACCTCATCAGAATGTCAAGGGACAGGGTCCCCTCATGACAATATCAAGGGATAGGGTCCCCTCATCACAGCATCACTGGGTAGGGTCCCCACATCACCACATCAAGGGACAGTGTCCCCTCATCACAGCATCACGGTACATGGTCCCCTCATCACAGCATCACTGGGCAGGGTGCCCTCATCAACACACCAAGGGGCAATGTCCCCTCATCACAGCATCACTGGACAAGGTCCGCTCATAAAAGCAGCACGGGCCAGGGTCCCCTCATCGCAGTATCATGGGACAGGTTCCCCTCATCACAGCATCACTGGGCAGGGTCCCCTCATCAGAGCATCAAGGGACAGGGTCCCATCGTCACCACATCACGTGACAGGGTCCCCACATCACCACATCAAGGCACAGTGTCCCCTCATCACAGCATCACGGTACAGGGTCCCCTCATCACAGCATCACTGAGCAGGGTCCCCACATCACCACATCAAGGCACAGTGTCCCCTCATCACAGCATCACGGTACAGGGTTCTCTCATCACAGAATCATGGAACAGGGTCCCCTTATTACAACATCAATAGACAGGGTCCCTCATCACGGCATCAAGGGACAGGATCCTCTCCTCACAGCATCACGGGACAGGGTCCCCTCATCACCCAATCAAGGGATAGGGGCCCCTCAACACAACATCAAGGGACAGGGTCCCGTCATCACAGCAGCAACAGTCAGGGTCCCCTCATCACAGCATCACGGGACAATGTGTCCGCATCCCAGCATGCCGGGACAGTGTCCCCTCATCACAGCATCACTGGACAGGGTCCCCACATCAGCACATCAAGGGACAGTGTCCCCTCATCACAGCGTCACGGTACAGGGTCCCCTGATCACAGCATCACGGGACAGGGTCCCCTCATCACAGCATCACTGGGCAGGGTCCCCACATCACCACATCAAGGGGCATTGTCCCCTCATCACACCATCACGCGACAGGGTCCCCTCAGCACAGTATCAAGGGTCACGGTCCCCTCATCACAGCATCACGGGTCAGGTCCCCTCATCACAGTATCACGAGACACGGTCCACTCATCACAGCGTCACGGGACAACGTCCCCGCATCACAGCATGAAGGGACAGTTTCCCTCATCCCAGAATCACTGGGCAGGATCCCCTCATCACCACACCAATGGAGAGTGTCCCCTAATCACAGCATCACGGGACAGGGTCCCCTCATCAGAGCATCACGGAAAAGCATCCCCTCATCACAGCATCATGGGTCAGGTCCCCTCATCACAGTATCACGAGACAGGGTCCCCTCATCACAATATCACTGGGCAGGGTCCCCTCATCACCACACCAATGGAGAGTGTCCCCTAATCACAGCATCACGGGTCACGTCCCCGCATCACAGTATCACGAGACAGGGTCCCCTCATGACAACATCAAGGGATAGGGTCCCCTCATCACAGCATCACTGGGTAGGGTCCCCACATCACCACATCAAGGGACAGTGTCCCCTCATCACAGCATCACGGTACATGGTCCCCTCATCACAGCATCACTGGGCAGGGTGCCCTCATCAACACACCAAGGGACAATGTCCCCTCATCACAGCATCACTGGACAAGGTCCGCTCATAAAAGCAACACGGGCCAGGGTCCCCTCATCACAGAATCAAGGCACAGGGTCCTCTCATCGCAGTATCATGGGACAGGGTCCCCTCATCACAGCATCACTGGGCAGGGTCCCCTCATCACGACATCAAGGGACACGATCCCCTCATCACAGCATCACAGGGCCAGGTCCCCTCATCACCGTATCACGAGACTGGGTCTCCTCATCGCAGCATCAAGGGATAGGGTCACCTCATCAAAATGTCAAGGGACAGGGTCCCCTCATGACAACATCAAGGCCTAGGGTCCCCTCATCACAGCATCAAGGGACACGGTCCCCTCAACTCAACATCATGGGACAGGGTTCCCTCATCACAGCATCACGGGACAATGTGTCCACATCACAGCATCACGGGACAGGGTCCCCTCATCACAGCATCACTGGGCAGGGTCCCCACATCACCACATCAAGGGACAGTGTCCCCTCATCACAGCGTCACGGTACAGGGTCCCCTGATCACAGCATCACGGGACAGGGTCCCCTCATCACAGCATCACTGGGCAGGGTCCCCACATCACCACATCAAGGGACAGTGTTCCCTCATCACAGCATCACGGGACAGGGTTCCCTCATCACAGAATCATGGAACAGGGTCCCCTCATTACAACATCAAGGGACAGGATCCTCTCCTCACAGCATCACGGGACAGGGTCCCCTCATCACCACGCCAATGGGCAGGGGCCCCTCATCACCACATGAAGGGACATTGTCCCCTCATCACACCATCACGCGACAGGGTCCCCTCACCACAGCATCAAGGGACACGGTCCCCTCATCACAGCGTCACGGGACAACGTCCCCGCATCACACCATGAAGGGACAGTTTTCCTCATCCCAGAATCATTGGGCAGGATCCCCTCATCACCTCACCAATGGAGAGTGTCCCCTAATCACAGCATCACGGGACAGGGTCCCCTCCTCAGAGCATCACAGAAAAGCATGCCCTCATCGCACCATCAAGGGACAGGGTCCCCTCATGACAGCGTCACGGGGCAGGGTCCCCTCATCACCACAGCAAGGGACAGGTTCCTCTCAGCATCACTGGAAAGGGTCCACTCATCACAGCATCACTGGGCAGGGTCCCCTCATCACCCAATCAAGGAACAGGGGCCCCTCAACACAACATCAAGGGACAGTGTGCCGTCATCACAGCAGCAACAGACAGGGTCCCCTCATCACAGCATCATGGGACAGGGTCCCCTCATGACAACATCAAGGCCTAGGTTCCCCTCATCACAGCAGCACTGGACAGGGTCCCCACATCACCCCATCAAGGGGCAGTGTCCCCTCATCACAGCATCACGGTACAGGGTCCACTCATTACAGCATCACTGGGCAGGGTCCCCACATCACCGCATCAAGGGACAGTGTCCCCTCATCACAGCATCACGGGACAGGTTTCCCTCATCACAGAATCATGGAACAGGGTCCCCTCATTACAACATCAAGAGACAGGGTCCCTCATCACAGCATCAAGGAACAGGATCCTCTCCTCACAGCATCACGGGACAGGGTCCCCTCATCAGCACGTCAATGGGCAGGGTCCCCTCATCACCACATGAAGAGACATTGTCCCCTCATCACACCATCACGCGACAGGGTCCCCTCACCGCAGCATCAAGGGACACGGTCCCCTCATCACAGCGTCACGGGCCCAGGTCCCCTCATCACAGTATCACGAGACAGGGTCTCCTCATCGCAGCATCAAGGGATAGGGTCACCTCATCAGAATGTCAAGGGACAGGGTCCCCTCATGACAATATCAAGGGATAGGGTCCCCTCATCACAGCATCACTGGGTAGGGTCCCCACATCACCACATCAAGGGACAGTGTCCCCTCATCACAGCATCACGGTACATGGTCCCCTCATCACAGCATCACTGGGCAGGGTGCCCTCATCAACACACCAAGGGACAATGTCCCCTCATCACAGCATCACTGGACAAGGTCCGCTCATAAAAGCAGCACGGGCCAGGGTCCCCTCATCGCAGTATCATGGGACAGGTTCCCCTCATCACAGCATCACTGGGCAGGGTCCCCTCATCAGAGCATCAAGGGACAGGGTCCCATCGTCACCACATCACGTGACAGGGTCCCCGCATCACAGCATCACGGGTTAGGTCCCCTCATCACAGCATCACGGTACAGGGTCCCCTCATCACAGCATCACTGAGCAGGGTCCCCACATCACCACATCAAGGCACAGTGTCCCCTCATCACAGCATCACGGTACAGGGTCCCCTCATCACAGCATCACTGAGCAGGGTCCCCACATCACCACATCAAGGCACAGTGTCCCCTCATCACAGCATCACGGTACAGGGTTCTCTCATCACAGAATCATGGAACAGGGTCCCCTTATTACAACATCAATAGACAGGGTCCCTCATCACGGCATCAAGGGACAGGATCCTCTCCTCACAGCATCACGGGACAGGGTCCCCTCATCACCCAATCAAGGGATAGGGGCCCCTCAACACAACATCAAGGGACAGGGTCCCGTCATCACAGCAGCAACAGTCAGGGTCCCCTCATCACAGCATCACGGGACAATGTGTCCGCATCCCAGCATGCCGGGACAGTGTCCCCTCATCACAGCATCACTGGACAGGGTCCCCACATCAGCACATCAAGGGACAGTGTCCCCTCATCACAGCGTCACGGTACAGGGTCCCCTGATCACAGCATCACGGGACAGGGTCCCCTCATCACAGCATCACTGGGCAGGGTCCCCACATCACCACATCAAGGGGCATTGTCCCCTCATCACACCATCACGCGACAGGGTCCCCTCAGCACAGTATCAAGGGTCACGGTCCCCTCATCACAGCATCACGGGTCAGGTCCCCTCATCACAGTATCACGAGACACGGTCCACTCATCACAGCGTCACGGGACAACGTCCCCGCATCACAGCATGAAGGGACAGTTTCCCTCATCCCAGAATCACTGGGCAGGATCCCCTCATCACCACACCAATGGAGAGTGTCCCCTAATCACAGCATCACGGGACAGGGTCCCCTCATCAGAGCATCACGGAAAAGCATCCCCTCATCACAGCATCAAGGGACAGAGTCCCCTCATCACAGCATCATGGGTCAGGTCCCCTCATCACAGTATCACGAGACAGGGTCCCCTCATCACAATATCACTGGGCAGGGTCCCCTCATCACCACACCAATGGAGAGTGTCCCCTAATCACAGCATCACGGGTCACGTCCCCGCATCACAGTATCACGAGACAGGGTCCCCTCATGACAACATCAAGGGATAGGGTCCCCTCATCACAGCATCACTGGGTAGGGTCCCCACATCACCACATCAAGGGACAGTGTGCCCTCATCACAGCATCACGGTACATGGTCCCCTCATCACAGGATCACTGGGCAGGGTGCCCTCATCAACACACCAAGGGACAATGTCCCCTCATCACAGCATCAGTGGACAAGGTCCGCTCATAAAAGCAACACGGGCCAGGGTCCCCTCATCACAGAATCAAGGCACAGGGTCCTCTCATCGCAGTATCATGGGACAGGGTCCCCTCATCACAGCATCACTGGGCAGGGTCCCCTCATCACGACATCAAGGGACACGATCCCCTCATCACAGCATCACAGGGCCAGGTCCCCTCATCACCGTATCACGAGACTGGGTCTCCTCATCGCAGCATCAAGGGATAGGGTCACCTCATCAAAATGTCATGGGACAGGGTCCCCTCATGACAACATCAAGGCCTAGGGTCCCCTCATCACAGCATCACGGGACACGGTCCCCTCAACTCAACATCATGGGACAGGGTTCCCTCATCACAGCATCACGGGACAATGTGTCCACATCACAGCATCACGGGACAGGGACCCCTCATCACAGCATCACTGGGCAGGGTCCCCACATCACCACATCAAGGGACAGTGTCCCCTCATCACAGAGTCACGGTACAGGGTCCCCTGATCACAGCATCACGGGACAGGGTCCCCTCATCACAGCATCACTGGGCAGGGTCCCCACATCACCACATCAAGGGACAGTGTTCCCTCATCACAGCATCACGGGACAGGGTTCCCTCATCACAGAATCATGGAACAGGGTCCCCTCATTACAACATCAAGAGACAGGGTCCCTCATCACAGCATCAAGGGACAGGATCCTCTCCTCACAGCATCACGGGACAGGGTCCCCTCATCACCACGCCAATGGGCAGGGGCCCCTCATCACCACATGAAGGGACATTGTCCCCTCATCACACCATCACGCGACAGGGTCCCCTCACCACAGCATCAAGGGACACGGTCCCCTCATCACAGCGTCACGGGACAACGTCCCCGCATCACAGCATGAAGGGACAGTTTTCCTCATCCCAGAATCATTGGGCAGGATCCCCTCATCACCTCACCAATGGAGAGTGTCCCCTAATCACAGCATCACGGGACAGGGTCCCCTCCTCAGAGCATCACAGAAAAGCATGCCCTCATCGCACCATCAAGGGACAGGGTCCCCTCATGACAGCGTCACGGGGCAGGGTCCCCTCATCACCACAGCAAGGGACAGGTTCCTCTCAGCATCACTGGAAAGGGTCCACTCATCACAGCATCCCTGGGCAGGGTCCCCTCATCACCCAATCAAGGGACAGGGGCCCCTCAACACAACATCAAGGGACAGTGTGCCGTCATCACAGCAGCAACAGACAGGGTCCCCTCATCACAGCATCATGGGACAGGGTCCCCTCATCAGAGCATCAAGGGACAGGGTCCCCTCGTCACCACATCACGTGACAGGGTCCCTGCATCACAGCATCAAGGGACAGGGTCCCCTTATCACAGCATCACTGGGCAGGGTCCCCTCATCACGACATCAAGGGACACGATCCCCTCATCACAGCACCACGGGGCCAGGTCCCCTCATCACAGTATCACGAGACAGGGTCTCCTCATCGCAGCATCAAGGGATAGGGTCACCTCATCAAACTGTCAAGGGACAGGGTCCCCTCATGACAACATCAAGGCCTAGGGTGCCCTCATCACAGCAGCACTGGACAGGGTCCCCACATCACCCCATCAAGGGGCAGTGTCCCCTCATCACAGCATCACGGTACAGGGTCCACTCATTACAGCATCACTGGGCAGGGTCCCCACATCACCGCGTCAAGGGACAGTGTCCCCTCATCACAGCATCACGGGACAGGTTTCCCTCATCACAGAATCATGGAACAGGGTCCCCTCATTACAACATCAAGAGACAGGGTCCCTCATCACAGCATCAAGGAACAGGATCCTCTCCTCACAGCATCACGGGACAGGGTCCCCTCATCAGCACGTCAATGGGCAGGGTCCCCTCATCACCACATGAAGAGACATTGTCCCCTCATCACACCATCACGCGACAGGGTCCCCTCACCGCAGCATCAAGGGACACGGTCCCCTCATCACAGCGTCACGGGCCCAGGTCCCCTCATCACAGTATCACGAAACAGGGTCTCCTCATCGCAGCATCAAGGGATAGGGTCACCTCATCAGAATGTCAAGGGACAGGGTCCCCTCATGACAATATCAAGGGATAGGGTCCCCTCATCACAGCATCACTGGGTAGGGTCCCCACATCACCACATCAAGGGACAGTGTCCCCTCATCACAGCATCACGGTACATGGTCCCCTCATCACAGCATCACTGGGCAGGGTGCCCTCATCAACACACCAAGGGACAATGTCCCCTCATCACAGCATCACTGGACAAGGTCCGCTCATAAAAGCAGCACGGGCCAGGGTCCCCTCATCGCAGTATCATGGGACAGGTTCCCCTCATCACAGCATCACTGGGCAGGGTCCCCTCATCAGAGCATCAAGGGACAGGGTCCCATCGTCACCACATCACGTGACAGGGTCCCCGCATCACAGCATCACGGGTTAGGTCCCCTCATCACAGCATCACGGTACAGGGTCCCCTCATCACAGCATCACTGAGCAGGGTCCCCACATCACCACATCAAGGCACAGTGTCCCCTCATCACAGCATCACAGTACAGGGTCCCCTCATCACAGCATCACTGAGCAGGGTCCCCACATCACCACATCAAGGCACAGTGTCCCCTCATCACAGCATCACGGTACCGGGTTCTCTCATCACAGAATCATGGAACAGGGTCCCCTTATTACAACATCAATAGACAGGGTCCCTCATCACGGCATCAAGGGACAGGATCCTCTCCTCACAGCATCACGGGACAGGGTCCCCTCATCACCCAATCAAGGGATAGGGGCCCCTCAACACAACATCAAGGGACAGGGTCCCGTCATCACAGCAGCAACAGTCAGGGTCCCCTCATCACAGCATCACGGGACAATGTGTCCGCATCCCAGCATGCCGGGACAGTGTCCCCTCATCACAGCATCACTGGACAGGGTCCCCACATCAGCACATCAAGGGACAGTGTCCCCTCATCACAGCGTCACGGTACAGGGTCCCCTGATCACAGCATCACGGGATAGGGTCCCCTCATCACAGCATCACTGGGCAGGGTCCCCACATCACCACATCAAGGGACATTGTCCCCTCATCACACCATCACGCGACAGGGTCCCCTCAGCACAGTATCAAGGGTCACGGTCCCCTCATCACAGCATCGCGGGTCAGGTCCCCTCATCACAGTATCACGAGACACGGTCCACTCATCACAGCGTCACGGGACAACGTCCCCGCATCACAGCATGAAGGGGCAGTTTCCCTCATCCCAGAATCACTGGGCAGGATCCCCTCATCACCACACCAATGGAGAGTGTCCCCTAATCACAGCATCACGGGACAGGGTGCCCTCATCACAGCATCAGTGGCCAGGGTCCCCACATCACCACATCAAGGGTCAGTGTCCCCTCATCACAGCATCATGGTACAGGGTTCCCTCATCACAGAATCATGGAACAGGGTCCCCTCATTACAACATCAAGAGACAGGGTCCCTCATCACAGCATGAAGGCACACGATCCTCTCCTCAGAGCATCACGGGACAGGGTCCCCTCATCACCACGTCAGTGGGCAGGGTCCCCTCATCACCACATGAAGGGACATTGTCCCCTCATCACACCATCACGCGACAGGGTCCCCTCATCACAGCATCACTGGACAGGATCCCCTCATCACCTCACCAATGGAGCGTGTCCCCTAATCACAGCATCACGGGACAGGGTCCCCTCATCAGAGCATCACAGAAAAGCATCCCCTCATCACAACATCAAGGGACAGGGTCCCCTCATCACAGCATCACTGGGCAGGGTCCTCTCATCACCACAGCAAGGGAAAGGGTCCCCTCATCACAACATCACTGGGAACGGTCGACTTATCACAGCATCACGGGACAGGGTCCCCTCATCAGAACATCAAGGGACAGGGTCCCATCGTCACCACATCACGTGACAGGGTCCCCGCATCACAGCATCACGGAACAGTGTCTCCTCATCACGGCATCAAGGGACAGGGTCCCCTCATCACAGCATCACTGGGCTGGGTCCCCTCATCACCAAATTAAGGGACAGGGGCCCCTCAACACAACATCAAGGGACAGTCTCCCGTCATCACAACAGCAACCGACAGGGTCCCCTCATCACAGCATCACGAGACAATGTGTCCGCATCCCAGCATCACGGGACAGGGTCCCCGCATCACGGAACAGGGTCTCCTCATCACGGCATCAAGGGACAGGGTCCCCTCATCACAGCATCGCTGGGCAGGGTCCCCTCATCACCAAATCAAGGGACACGGGCCCCTCAACACAACATCAAGGGTAGGGTCCCGTCATCACAGCAGCAACCGACAGGGTCCCCTCATCACAGCATCACGAGACAATGTGTCCGCATCCCAGCATCACGGGACAGGGTCCCCGCATCACAGCATCAAGGGACAGGGTCCCCTCATCCCAGAATCACTGGGCAGGATCCCCTCATCACCACACCAATGGAGAGTGTCCCCTAATCACAGCATCACGGGACAGGGTCCCCTCATCAGAGCATCACTGGGCAGGGTCCCCACATCACCACATCAAGGGACAGTGTCCCCTCATCACAGCATCACGGGACAGGGTCCCCTTATCAGAGCATCAAGGGACAGGGTCCCCTCGTCACCACATCACGTGACAGGGTCCCTGCATCACAGCATCAAGGGACAGGGTCCCCTTATCACAGCATCACTGGGCAGGGTCCCCTCATCACGACATCAAGGGACACGATCCCCTCATCACAGCATCACGGGGTCAGGTCCCCTCATCACCGTATCACGAGACTGGATCTCCTCATCGCAGCATCAAGGGATAGGGTCACCTCATCAAAATGTCAAGGGACAGGGTCCCCTCATGACAACATCAAGGGATATGGTCCCCTCATCACAGCATCAAGGGACACGGTCCCCTCAACTCAACATCATGGGACAGGGTTCCCTCATCACAGCATCACGGGACAATGTGTCCACATCACAGCATCACGGGACAGGGTCCCCTCATCACAGCATCACTGGGCAGGGTCCCCACATCACCACATCAAGGGACAGTGTCCCCTCATCACAGCGTCACGGTACAGGGTCCCCTGATCACAGCATCACGGGACAGGGTCCCCTCATTACAACATCAAGAGACAGGGTCCCTCATCACAGCATCAAGGGACAGGATCCTCTCCTCACAGCATCACGGGACAGGGTCCCCTCATCACCACGTCAATGGGCAGGGTCCCCTCATCACCACATGAAGGGACATTGTCCCCTCATCACACCATCACGCGACAGGGTCCCCTCACCACAGCGTCAAGGGACACGGTCCCCTCATCACAGCATCACAGGTCAGGTCCCCTCATCACAGTATCACGAGACAGGGTCTCCTCATCGCAGCATCAAGGGATAGGGTCAACTCATCAAAATGTCAAGCGACAGGGTCCCCTGATGACAGCATCAACGGATAGGGTTCCCTCATCACAGCATCACTGGGTAGGGTCCCCACATCACCACATCAAGGGACACTGTCCCCTTATCACAGCATCACGGTACATGGTCCCCTCATCACAGCATCACTGGGCAGGGTGCCCTCATCACAGCATCACTGGCCAGGCTCCCCACATCACCACATCAAGGGTCAGTGTCCCCTCATCACAGCATCACGGTACAGGGTTCCCTCATCACAGAATCATGGAACAGGGTCCCCTCCTTACAACATCAAGAGACACGGTCCCTCATCACAGCATCAAGGCACACGATCCTCACCTCAGAGCATCACGGGACAGGGTCCCCTCATCTCCACGTCAGTGGGCAGGGGCCCCTCATCACCACATGAAGGGACATTGTCCCCTCATCACACCATCACGCGACAGGGTCCCCTCATCACAGCATCACTGGAGAGGATCCCCTCATCACCTCACCAATGGAGCGTGTCCCCTAATCACAGCGTCACGGGACAGGGTCCCCTCATCAGAGCATCACAGAAAAGCATCCCCTCTTCACAATATCAAGGGACAGGGTCCCCTCATCACAGCATCACTGGGCAGGGTCCTCTCATCACCACAGCAAGGGAAAGGGTCCCGTCATCACAACATCACTGGGAACGGTCGACTCATCACAGCATCACGGGACAGGGTCCCCTCATCAGAACATCAAGGGACAGGGTCCCATCGTCACCACATCACGTGACAGGGTTCCCGCATCACAGCATCACGGAACAGTGTCTCCTCATCACGGCATCAAGGGACAGGGTCCCCTCATCACAGCATCACTGGGCAGGGTCCCCTCATCACCAAATTAAGGGACAGGGGCCCCTCAACACAACATCAAGGGACAGTCTCCCGTCATCACAACAGCAACCGACAGGGTCCCCTCATCACAGCATCACGAGACAATGTGTCCGCATCCCAGCATCACGGGACAGGGTCCCCGCATCACGGAACACGGTCTCCTCATCACGGCATCAAGGGACAGGGTCCCCTCATCACAACATCGCTGGGCAGGGTCCCCTCATCACCAAATCAAGGGACAGGGGCCCCTCCACACAACATCAAGGGTAGGGTCCCGTCATCACAGCAGCAACCGACAGGGTCCTCTCATCACAGCATCACGAGACAATGTGTCCGCATCCCAGCATCACGGGACAGCGTCCCCGCATCACAGCATCAAGGGACAGGGTCCCCTCATCCCAGAATCACTGGGCAGGATCCCCTCATCACCACACCAATGGAGAGTGTCCTCTAATCACAGCATCACGGGACAGGGTCCCCTCATCAGAGCATCACTGGGCAGGGTCCCCACATCACCACAGCAAGGGACAGTGTCCCCTCATCACAGCATCAAGGGACAGAGTCCCCTCGTCGCCACATCACGTGACAGGGACCCTGCATCACAGCATCAAGGGACAGGGTCCCCTTATCACAGCATCACTGGGCAGGGTCCCCTCATCACGACATCAAGGGACACGATCCCCTCATCACAGCACCAGGGGGCAGGGTCCCCTCATCACCACACCAATGGAGAGTGTCCCCTAATCACAGCATCACGGGTCACGTCCCCGCATCACAGTATCACGAGACAGGGTTCCCTCATGACAACATCAAGGGATAGGGTCCCCTCATCACAGCATCACTGGGTAGGGTCCGCACATCACCACATCAAGGGACAGGGTCCCTCATCACAGCATCAAGGGACACGATCCTCTCCTCACAGCATCACGGGACAGGGTCCCCTCATCACCACGTCAGTGGGCAGGGTCTCCTCATCACCACATGAAGGGACATTGTCCTCTCATCACACCATCACGCGACAGGGTCCCCTCACTGCAGCATCAAGGGACACGGTCCCCTCATCACAGTATCATGGGATAGGGTCACCTCATCAAACTGTCAAGGGACCGGGTCCCGTCATGACAACATCAAGGGATAGGGTCCCCTCATCACAGCATCACTGGGTAGTGTCCCCACATCACCACATCAAAGGACAGTGTCCCCTCATCACAGCATCACGGCACAGGGTCCCCTCATCACAGCATCACTGGGCAGGGTGCCCTCATCAACACACCAAGGGACAATGTCCACTCATCACAGCATCACTGGACAATGTCCGCTTATAAAAGCAGCACGGGACAGGGTCCCCTCATCACCCCATCTCGGGACAGGGTCCCCTCATTACAGCACCAAGGAACAGGGTCCCGTCATCACCACATGAACGGACAGTGTCCCCTCATCACAGCATCACGGTACATGGTCCCCTCATCACAGCATTACTGGGCAGGGTGCCCTCATCAACACAGCAAGGGACAATGTCCCCTAATCACAGTATCACGGGACATGGTCCCCTCATCACAGCATCAAGGGACACGGTCCCCTCATCACAGCATCTCAGGACAGGGTCCCATCATCACAGCATCACACTGCCAGGTCCCCTCATCACAGTATCACAAGACAGGGTCTCCTCATCGCAGCATCAAGGGATAAGGTCAGCTCATCAAAACGTCAATGGACAGGGTCCCCTCATGACAACATCAAGGAATAGGGTCCCCTCATCACAGCATCACTGAGCACGGTTCTCTCATCAACACACCAAGGGACAATGTCCCTTCATCATAGCATCACCGGACAGGGTCCCCTCATCACAGCGTCACGGACAGGGTCACCTCATTACACCACCAAGGGGCAGTTCCCCTCATCACCACATGAACGGACAGGGTCATCTCATCAAAACATCAAGGGACAGGGTTCCCCCTTCACAGCATCACGGAACAGGGTCCCCTCATTACAACATCAAGGGACTGTGTCCCCTCATCACCATATCAAGGGACAGGGTCCCCTCATCACAGCATCACGGGGCAGGGTTCCCTCATCACAGCATCACGGACAGGGTACCCTCATCACCCAATCAAGGGACAGGGGCCCCTCAACACAACATCAAGGGACAGGGTCCCGTCATCACAGCAGCAACAGACAGGTTCCCCTCCTCACAGCATCAAGGGACACGGTCCCCTCAACACAACATCAAGGGACAGGGTCCCCTCACCACAGCATCAAGGGACACGTTCCCCTCATCACAGCATCACGGGACAACGTCCCCGCATCACAGCATCAAGGGACAGTTTCCCTCATCCCAGAATCACTGGGCAGGATCCCCTCATCACCTCACCAATGGAGAGTGTCCTCTAATCACAGCATCGTGGGACAGGGTCCCCTCATCACAGCACCATGGAAAAGGGTCCCCTCATCACAGCGTCACGGGACAAGGTCCCCTGATCACACCATCAGTGGGCAGTTCCCCTCATCACCACACCCAGGGACAATGTCCCCTCATCACAGCATCACCGAACACTGTCCCCTCATAACAGCATCGCTGGGCAGGTTCCCCTCATCACCACACCAATCGACAGTGTCCCCTCATCACAGCATCACGGGACTGGGTCCCCTCATCACAGCATCATCGGGCACGGTCCCCTCATCACAGCATCACGCGGCAGGGTTACCTCATCACAGCGGCCAGGGTCCCATTATAGAAAACTTCGCGATGACTGTATCCCCACATCCATGCCGGTCAGCGAGCTGTGCTTTGACCGTCCGATTGTAATTGCTGTACATTCAATGCTAATGAAGAAGGGGTTCTCTGCACCCTTTGGCTGCACTGGGCCCCGGAGCCAGTGCTCCCTGGTATCTACTCAGGGCACAGGGGCTGCGGGGCCTTCCGTGTGACAGATGCCCCAACACCTTCGAGGTCACAACAGCTGAGCCTGAGGGCCATGTGCAGCTGCCAGCACCGTCCTCAAAAGTTTCTGAAAATGTAGAACTTCTGAACTGAAACACTGATTAAAAGATAATTTAAGTTCATAAAAAAAAAGAGATAGAGACAACCCAGAAGCGAGCCTCCCAAATCATAAAGGGCACATCCTTCCTGTGGCAGAATTACCCTCAGTTGCTATTTCTCCTTTTCTGTCTCTTCTGAATTTTGCATAAGGTACCTGCCGGTAAAACATGTGGAAAGGGGTGGAAGCCTTTTTAGAACGTGAGCTTGGTTTCACAGAAAAGTGGAGCGGCCCGGAGCCTCGAGCACAGTACCCGCCGGTTGGGGGGTTGGTGACGGGGGCAACTGGCCGCACGCAGGCGTAGGGCCAGCACCTGCGGGGCGGGGACACAAGGCGGCCCCTCAGTCCGGATGCACCTGGAGCAGCATCCTGGCCCGGAACGAGGGGCACTGGGGGGCTCCGTGCACGGCAGAGCGGCTCTGTGGCCTCAGGTCCCACCCTCCCCCTTGGGGCACAAGCCTCTGTGGGGCAGCCGCACCCTCCCCCCACGGAGAGCGGTGCGCAGCCCCCATCGTGGGCCTGGCAGGTTCTCCCGGGCGGGTCCAGGCACCGCGGGACCCGAGCTCTCTGACCGCCCGGCCCCTCTGGTCCTCAGGATTTGATCGTCCACGTGCGAGACGTGAGCCACCCCGAGACAGAGCTGCAGAAGGCCAGCGTCCTGTCGGCCCTGCGGGCCCTGCAGCTGCCGCGCCCGCTGCTGGACTGCATGGTGGAAGTGCCCAACAAGGTGGACCTGGTGCCCGGGTGAGCGCCTGCCGCCTTCCCACCGCCGGACCCCACGCGCTGGCGACCAGGGCGCGCGCGGGTCTCCCGCCGGCGGGGCGGCCGCCTCCCCGCTGCTGCTCCCAGGCGTGCCCTGCCTGCTCCGCCTGCTGCCGCTCGAGCAGCGGCGCGCGGAGTGGGCTGCGCGCTTGGACCCCGCCACCCCGCGCGCCCGGATCGCACCCCAGCCCCACGCACGTCCTTCCTCTCACCTTCCGGCGGGGCCGCGTCCTCGCCCGCCACAATCCGAGCCCGTCACGGCTGGGCCTGTGGGCGGGGACCTCCCTCCGGCCCCTCTCGCTGAGCGGGCGGCCGCCCCTACAGGTACAGACCCGCCGAACCCGGCGCGGTGGCCGTGTCTGCGCTCCTGGGGCTCGGGCTGGAGGAGCTGAAAGCCAGGCTGGAGGAAGCAGTTCTGAGAGCCACGGGCAGACGGGTCCTCACGCTGCGAGTGGAGCTGGCGGGGCCGCAGCTGAGGTGCGTCGGGTTGGGCTGGCCCGGCGGGGGGGGCGGGGGGGTCGCAGCCGTCGCTGCGCGGGGCGGGGGGAGCGGGGGGGGGTCGCACCAGTCGCTGCGGGGGGAGCGGGGGGGTCGCACCAGTCGCTGCGGGGGGAGCGGGAGGGGTCGCACCAGTCGCTGCGCGGGGCGGGGGGGCGGGGAGGTCGCACCAGTCGCTGCGCGGGGCGGGGAAGACGGCGCCAGGTGGGGCCCGGGTGCAACGCGGGGGCATCCGCATCCCCCGTAACCGGTCTGGCTGCTCAGGCTGTGAGCAGGTGCCCGGCCGCTTACCCGCACGCCTGGGCCGTGGTCGATGTCACCCGCCAAGAAGCAGGACGCCTCGCTGGGGGCTTCGGGGCTCCGTCGGGGCCGCCTGTTCCCACCAAACGCGTCTTCCTCCCAGCTGGCTGCATCAGGAGGCCACGGTGCAGGCGGTGGACGTGAGGCCTGAGGCCGGGGTGGCTGACGTCAAGGTCATCATAAGCGACTCAGCTTACGGCAGGTTCAGGAAGCTCTTTCCGGGGTGAAAGGACGCCGAAGGATGGGGGTGCTCCCCGAGGACTGAGGGGGGCGCTCACGGGGGTCTGGGGGGCTGCAGCGTTCCCGCCTCAGAGAGAAGCGGCCTCGCTGCGCGGGCCCTACACCCCCGTGAGCCTGGCGGGAGGGCCGGTGGGGCTGGGAGCTGACGTCCCGTCCAGGGCGCTTGAGCCGCGAGACAGTAAAAGTTCTGCGTGTGTTCGTGAACCAGCCTTTCCGATTCTTCCGTGCCGGCTGCCCGGCAGAAGCCCTGCGAACGCTGGCCGTGAAGGAGGCAGGTCCGGCTTCCCCGTCCGCTCTGCGTCCACGCGTTCACGGCTGCCAGTCCTCGCCCTTCCCCACGGTAGCGTCAGGGGTATAATTAAAATGTCTCCCGACAGCCCAGCAAGCAGGAAGAATCTCCCCGTTTACAGGGCCAGGCGGCCCGGACCACCCATCACACGCCTGTTAGTTGTCTTTACCCAAAGGAAAAAATACAACTTTGGGCATCTTGTCGATAAGCAGGGAATCACATCCTGGGGCCAAACTCCCCACGGTGAGGCAGGACCCCCTTCCCGATGTTCACTTTGCAGAGAGGCTCCAGGGCCCCCAGACAGACGTTCCCGGGATGCAAACAGGCCGGGGGACCTTCTGCTTAAAGAGAGTCACGCACATCTCAGGGAGACGGGACACTCTACGCTGCAGGTTTTCTAAAGGGAAAGCGAATGAGAAGGGCGTTCCCTTGCCCTTTGGGCGCCAGGAAAGGATTATTTTCTTTACCTCTGTATTCAGCGTTACAGGGGCGTTTTCCGAGTTGTCCCAGGCTTTCAGCACAGCTGGAAAAAGTCTCTGCGGGGCTTCCCTGGTGGCTCAGTGGTTAAGAGTCCGCCTGCCAATGCAGGGGACACGGGTTCGTGCCCCGGTCCGGGAGGATCCCACATGCCGCGGAGTGGCTGGGCCCATGAGCCATGGCCGCTGAGCCTGCACGTCTGGAGCCTGTGCCCCGCAACGGGAGAGGCCGCGACAGTGAGAGGCCCGTGCACCGCGATGAAGAGTGGCCCCCGCTTGCCGCAGCTGGAGAAAGCCCTTGCACAGAAACGAAGACCCAACACAGCCAAAAATAAATATTAAAAAAAAAAAAAGTCTGCGCTTCTCCTAGGCGCGTGGATGCAGGGTGTCCATGTGAGCTTTCCTTGTTTTCTGAGACTCGGTTGTGCACACGCGGCTCTACAGGCCTCCAGCTAAGTCCTTGGTGCTCCCAGGCCCTCCACGCTTGCTTCTGTAACTGCCATCCTGTGGGGTTTCCGCCTGGGGCAGTGTGGCAGGCGGAATCGTGTCCCCTACAACGTCCACGTCCTAATTCCAGAGACACCCCCCCCGCCCCCGAGGCACCCAGGTGAACCCACCAAGCCCCCTCCCTGTGGGTCCCCGTGAGCAGGAGGCAGAAGTGAGAGTCGGGGCAGGTGTGAGGAGAGAACTGGAGTCTGGGCTCAGAGGAAACTGCCTCTGCGGAGATGCTGCTGTGAGGTGCGGAGAGGGGTCCCGACCCCAGCAATCCGGTGGCTCCAGACCTGGGAAAGGGACGAAACAGTCCTCCCTGGAGCCTCCAGAAGGATGAGCCCTGCCCGTCCTGGGCGTCTGCCTGGGGGGACCACGTGCGACTACTGCCTGTAGGACGGGGACAATTAATCTGTGTGCTTTCAGCCGCCATCTGGGCGCCTGTGGCAGTGTGTACAGGGCCTGCATGGGGCCCCGGGAACTTTGGGGCACAGGACAGTCAGGATGCGAGCCCCTGAGCCTGCGTGTGCAGGACAGCCTCCCTGATCCTCCCGAGAGGAGCTGGCTCCAGGGACCCCGCAGGCCGAGTGAGGAGCGGGACCAGGTCCCACAGCCCCATCCGGTCCTCTGGCACGGGGTGCAGGAGGAGGGGCTGCAGGGTGGCCCCTGGGAGCAGAGTCTCCTCTCCGAGGGAGGACCAGGCCAGGGAGTCAGCCAGCCAGGGTCTCACAACAGCTGCTCCAACGGCCTGTCCCCTTCCTTCTGCTCAGCCCCTGGGGGTCTCATTCCTACAGGGTCCTTGAGGCAGGGGAGGCTTTGCATAGACCCTGGTGGGTGGGGAGCATTCAGGCTCCCGGAGTCCAGTCCCCCAGGCTCCCCGGGTCCAGCCCACTTGTTTGCCAGGCTGGGGGTGCCCTGTGGTCCCAGGGGCCCCGTCAGCCATCCTCCCTGCCGGGGACCCCTGGGCTTAGCTGCCCAGCTCCTACCAGGTCCAGCCTCCTGGCTCGAGTCTGGTCCACCCCCAACTCCTCCCTGCTGGCAAGACACAAGCAGGGGCTGTAGGGTGTCGGTTCTGGACTCTGGCCCCCTCTCCTGGTGCCCCTCACCCGCTGCCCGGGCTCCCCCCCCACCCCTGGAAGCCCCCTCCCCAAAGACTCAGGAGGCGAGCTCAGCGCGCGGCTGCTTTGGGCGCTGGCGAGGTGCTGCCAGGCCAGACACGCCCCCGCGGGAGCTGAGCGAGCGCACCCCAGGCAGGAGGACGAGGCGGCGCCTCACGGGGCCTGGGGGAGGGCAGGGGTCTCGGGGAGCCCGGAGGGGGGGATCGGGCTCGTGTAGGGTGGGAACAGGTGTAAGGCCACCCCTCCCCGCAGTATCCAGACCCTCCCAAGACCCTTCTGCAGAGACGGTCTCCCCTCCCAACCGGGGTCCACTGTGCCTCGGGTTGCCCAGGGCTCTGAGAACAGGCCCGGGTGTGTGGCAGGCTGTCGTCACAGGAAGGGGGTGTACTCAGGGCCACGCGGCCGCGCTGCCTCTGAAGATGTGATCCCGCACGTCTGGCTTCACCTCCGTGGGCCGGCAGCACGAGTTCCCAGCCTCGATGCTGCCCCACCAGAAACATCCTGCCAGAACTCATCCCTCAAATGCGAAAGTCTCAAAAACTCATCTTGAAAAAGAACCCAGAAGCTTCAGTTAATATCCCCATGGGGAACTACAGATATTCCCAACTGCACACCTTTGATCCAGAGCTTAATTTTCTAAATCAAAATAAACCGGAGGAAGGAGGCATGGTTTGATTTCTGAAAAACTCACCACGATGTGAGAAAAGTGCTCCATCAACTTCGGATTTCTAAGGATCCTCCCCGAGCGTTACCATGAAAGCCGCCAACAACCTCTCGGTTGTTTGGTAACAAAAATCCACAAATGCAACTGACTTTAATGTCTTTTAATCATTCTCTAGAGTTTAAATTTTATTTTTTTTTATTTTTTGCTTTATAACAAATTTAATCAGTTATACATATACATATGTTCCCATATCCCCTCCCTTTTGCGTCTCCCTCCCACCCTCCCTATCCCACCCCTCCAGGCGGTCAGAAAGCACCGAGCTGATCTCCCTGTGCTATGCGGCTCCTTCCCACTAGCTATCTACCTTACGTTTGGTACTGTATATATGTCCATGTCTCTCTTTCGCTTTGTCACAGCTTACCCTTTCCCCTCCCCATATCCTCAAGTCCATTCTCTAGTAGGTCTGTGTCTTTATTCCTGTCTTACCCCTATGTTCTTCATGACATTCTTTTCCCTTAAATTCCATATATATGTGTCAGCATACAGTATTTGTCTTTCTCTTTCTGACTTACTTCACTCTGTATGACAGACTCTAGGTCCATCCACCTCATTACAAATAGCTCAATTTCGTTTCTTTTTATGGCTGAGTAATATTTCATTGTATGTATGTGCCTCATCTTCTTTATCCATTCATCCGATGATGGACACTTAGGTTGTTTCCATTTCCGGGCTATTGTAAGTAGGGCTGCTATGAACATTTTGGTACATGACTCTTTTTGAATTATGGTTTTCTCAGGGTATGTGCCCAGTAGTGGGATTGCTGGGTCATATGGTAGTTCTATTTGTAGTTTTTTTAAGGAACCTCCATACCATTCGCCATAGTGGCTGTACCAATTCACATTCCCACCAGCAGTGCAAGAGTGTTCCCTTTTTTCCACACCCTCTCCAGCATTTATTGTTTCTAGATTTTTTGATGATGGCCATTCTGGCTGGTGTGAGATGATATCTCATTGTAGTTTTGATTTGCATTTCTCTAATGAGTCAAGATGTTGAGCATCCTTTCATGTGTTTGTTGGCAGTCTGTATATCTTCTGTGGAGAAATGTCTGTTTAGGTCTTCTGCCCATTTTTGGATTGGGTTGTTTGTTTTTTTGTTATTGAGCTGCATGAGCTGCTTATAAATTTTGGAGATTAATCCTTTGTCAGTTGCTTCATTTGCAAATATTTTCTCCCATTCTGAGGGTTGTCTTTTGGTCTTGTTCATGGTTTCCTTTGCTGTGCAAAAGCTTTTAAGTTTCATTAGCTACCATGTGTTTATTTTTGTCTTTATTTCCATTTCTCTAGGAGGTGGGTCAAAAAGGATCTTGCTGTGATTTATGTCATAGAGTGTTCTGCCTCTGTTTTCCTCTAAGAGTTTGATAGTGTCTGGCCTTACATTTAGGTCTTTAATCCATTTTGAGCTTATTTTTGTGTATGGTGTTAGGGAGTGATCTAATCTCATACTTTTACATGTCCCTGTCCAGTTTTCCCAGCACCACTTATTGAAGAGACTGTCCTTTCTCCACTGTACATTCCTGCCTCCTTTATCAAAGATAAGGTGACCATATGTGCGTGGGTTTATCTCTGAGCTTTCTATCCTGTTCCATTGATCTATCTTTCTGTTTTTGTGCCAGTACCATACTGTCTTGATTACTGTAGCTTTGTAGTATAGTCTGAAGTCAGGGAGCCTGATTCCTCCAGCTCCATTTTTCGTTCTCAAGATTGCTTTGGCTATTCGGGGTCTTTTGTGTTTCCATAAAAATTGTGAAATTTTTTGTTCTAGTTCTGTGAAAAATGCCAGTGGTAGTTTGATAGGGATTGCATTGAATCTGTAGATTGCTTTCGTTAGTAGAGTCATTTTCACAATGTTGATTCTTCCAATCCAAGAACATGGTACATCTCTCCATCTATTTGTATCATCTTTAATTTCTTTCATCAGTGTCTTATAATTTTCTGCATACAGGTCTTTTGTCTCCTTAGGTAGGTTTATTCCTAGATATTTTATTCTTTTTTTTGCAATGGTAAATGGGAGTGTTTCCTTGATTTCACTTTCAGATTTTTCATCATTAGTATATAGGAATGCCAGAGATTTCTGTGCATTAATTTTGTATCCTGCTACTTTACCACATTCATTGATTAGCTCTAGTAGTTTTCTGGTAGCATCTTTAGGATTCTTTATGTATAGTATCATGTCATCTGCAAACAGTGACAGCTTTACTTCTTCTTTTCTGATTTGGATTCCTTTTATTTCCTTTTCTTCTCTGATTGCTGTGGCTAAAACTTCCAAAACTAGGTTGAATAAGAGTGGTGAGAGTGGGCAACCTTGTCTTGTTCCTGATCTTAGTGGAAATGGTTTCAGTTTTTCACCATTGAGGGCGATGCTGGCTGCGGGTTTGTCATATATGGCCTTTATTATGTTGAGGAAAGTTCCCTCTATGCCTACTTTCTGCAGGGTTTTTATCATAAATGGGTGTTGAATTTTGTCGAAAGCTTTCTCTGCATCTATTGAGATGATCTTATGGTTTTTCTCCTTCAATTTGTTAATATGGTGTATCACATTGATTGATTTGCGTATATTGAAGAATCCTTGCATTCCTGGAACAAACCCCACTTGATCATGGTGTATGATCCTTTTAATGTGCTGTTGGATTCTGTTTGCTAGTATTTTGTTGAGGATTTTTGCATCTATCTTCATCAGTGATATTGGCCTGTAGTTTTCTTTCTTTGTGACATCCTTGTCTGGTTTTGGTATCAAGGTGATGGTGGCCTCGTAGAATGAGTTTGGGAGTGTTCCTCCCTCTGCTATATTTTGGAAGAGTTTGAGAAGGATAGGTGTTAGCTCTTCTCTAAATGCTTGATAGAATTCGCCTGTAACATTCTCTAGAGTTAAATGATCCATGTTGAACCATTTCTGACCCAAATGTGAGGTAATCGCGGTTGGATCCAGCAGGAGACACTGATTATTGAGTCGTAATTACCGTTAACCACATGCCCTGATCTCCACCTGATCCCCCAAGCGTGAGCTCCACGGGCCCACCGAGCAAGTTCAAGGCCAAGGTAGCCCCTGGGATGACCCGTGAGTTTCTTCTTCTGGGTTTCAGGCACGTTTGTTCAGTGAGGGATCCTGGTACCGAAAACAAGCGGATTTTCTAGTGGAAAATGAGTACTTCAATCCCAAAGGGAAGGCCTTCCAACGTGGATTAAATGGTCATTTTCCAGGCTCTCCAGAGAACCTAGTCCCTAAAGTCTTTGCTTTACACTAAGACTGTTCCAGAACACAAGACACAGACTCCCCAGGTACCCTCTCAAGAGGGATGTGACATTGAAATTATGGTTGGGGTTCATCCTTTGGCTGAGACATGTACAAAATGAGCTATTTCTGTGCTCTCTGAGTTTGTGAGACTCCTGGTTATCAGAAAGTGAGGAATAACAGCACAGATTTTCTGTAGAATACCCAGATTTTGACTGGTTAGAAAGTCAAGGAGGAACGCTTTTGTTCTGAAGATATAAACCCTCTTCTAAATTGAGCTGTTATTGGAAGTTAGAAATTTTTTGTTGCTGTTGTATTGCTTTGTGTTTTCACGATTATTCTGCCAGCATCTCCCTTGTTAAACCTTCGATTTGGGGAAGAGTGCCATTACTGGAAATGAGTTTACAGAATTATTCTCAAAAACAGAAGGAAATGGTTTTCACCTAAATATTAAGAAATAATCTGTATACTGGTGTACTAACAGAATTATGATTCAGGGATAATAATTCTATGAAATTAATTAAACACACAATATATATTTTTTTCTTTTAAATTTCCATTGTTACTTTTTTTTTTTTCGCAGTACACGGGCCTCTCACTGCTGTGGCCTCTCCTGTTGCGGAGCACAGGCTCTGAACGTGCAGGCTCAGCGACCATGGCTCACGGGCCCAGCTGCTCCGCGGCATGTGGGATCTTCCCAGACTGGGACACGAACCCGTGTCCCCTGCATCGGCAGGCGGACTCTTAACCACTGCGCCACCAGGGAAGCCCCCATTGTTACTTTTTAAAAGTACAATTATAATTCAAGTTCTTTGGAACAAGTGAAATTTAAAAAGATTAAAGGAAAAGATAATATTTTACCACTTGCCATCCTTTCCCACTCCCTGAAACGATCAGCATAATGTGTAGCTTTCTCATTTTATCCAGGTGTTCCTTACATCTGGAACATCATGTTTCTCACTGCAGAAAAACAGACTTAGCTCTCACACTCTTTACAGGCTACTTAACAGTCCAGAGAACAGAAGTACCAAGTATTTCAGACTTAGCTTTTTGAGAAACACTCAGGTTACTTTCTGTTTTATTTTGCTGTTCTGCAATTTGTTTTATCCCCAGAAAAATATCTTAAAAAATTAATTTAGGGGTAAGGATTAGGGTTTAGGGTACAGGTTAGGGTACGGGTACAGCTTAGGGTACAGGTACAGCTTAGGGTATGGGTTAGGTTACAGGTTAGGATTAGGGTACAGTTTAGGGTTAGGGTTAGGGTTAGGGTACGGGCTAGGGTACAGGTTAGGGTTCGGCTATGGGTTAGGGTTAGGGTATGGGTTAGGGTACAGGTTAGGGTACGGGTTAGAGTAGGGGCTAGGGTTAGGGTACGGGTTAGGGTATGCCTAGGGGTTGGGGTTAGGGTTAGGGTATGGGTTAGGGTACAGGTTAGGGTACGGGTTAGGTTATGGGCTAGGTTTAGGGTACAGTTTACGGTACGGAGCTAGGGTGTCCTGAAGGGAGTGGCTTGGTGTCAGCAGGTGGTGGAGACTCTGTTTTGTGGGAGAGTCTTGCACGCCTGTGACATTTCGTCCTTGGGGTCAGCACGGCAGCGCGGATCCACCATCTGCCCATTTGTCTGTTCCTTCATCGCTCACTCATTATCTTGCTCATTCATTCATTGACCCTCTCCATCCGTGATTTGAGGAGTTACTAAGGGTGTGCTCCCTGCAGGAAAACACAGGACGCAGAGGGCCCGAGAGATCTGGCCGTCGTTAAGACTCAGGCCTGCTCAGCGCATCACTCACGGTGAGCCCGGGAGTGAACTGTGCACCAGGGCAGGGGCTCCAGGGGGACGAGAAGACCATGGAACTGGGGTGTCACCGCTTCCCGCCTCCTCTCCTTCAGGCTCCCTGGCCTGCCCGTGTCCCTGTGGCACAGCTCTGTGTTTGGTCACCCTTTGTGTGGTAGAGGCCTGGAGGAGATGGTCAGTGTCCTCATGGGAAGATCC
Organism: Mesoplodon bidens; assembly: GCF_964165515.1. NCBI lineage: Eukaryota > Metazoa > Chordata > Mammalia > Artiodactyla > Ziphiidae > Mesoplodon > Mesoplodon bidens. The sequence continues at coordinate 25,921 of NW_027671433.1, read as the reverse complement.
TGCTGCCCACAGAGCACCTGGGGCTCTGAATCCAAGTTCAGCAAGGGGAATACTTGAGCTTTCTGACCCTCCAGTCCCCAAAAGCCTGGGAGCTTGGCTGGGCTCCCATACCCACTTCTTATGCAGTCTCCCTGGGTCCCCCATCCCATCACAGTGAGGATCCAGAAGGTGCTATGTGAGGCCCTTTCCACGCTGGGCAGCACAATGGCCCTGGGGCTCTTCCAGGCCCAGAGCATCTCTGAGTGTGTTCCAGTGTAGTGAAAAATTTACAGTTTTCACACAGTGTAGAACAAGCCAGGCTGTTATTTATGGTTCGTGTTGTGTGTGATTTTTCATGGTCTTGGAGAGTCCTAACATTTTTTTTATGCATCAGCACATTTTCCCACAGCATGTGCTTGAGTCCACAGGCTCAGGGGGTATTCCTGGGTTCTCTGGTCAGGAAGGCCCAGTCAGACTGGAGGGGAGACTGACCACACCCAAGGCCTGGTCCTTGTCAGGCAGAGGGCAGGAGAGAGTCCAGTTGAGGCAGGATTGAGGCTCATTCCAGGAGGGTCATCCTGACTGTGGTCTAAAGAGATGCTGCTGCTTCTGGGAATATTTTTTTCTAGAGGAGAAAAACAGAGATGTTGTATAGAGCATGACTTGGACTAACAGGCAAAGGCAAGTCCGTGCAGGCCTGCGAGAGGGGGATCATGTCTCCCAGATCTTCATGGACTGTAGACCCAGCACCTCCGCAATCAGCCCCAGGTGGAGCAGCATTAAGACATAGAAGAAGTGGACTTGGGTCAGACTGCAGCTTTGTGATTGTGCACAGAGACGGCTGACTGTTTCTCAACTCCAGTGTTCTAGAACTGGGGCCTCTGGAGGGCATAGGCATTCAGGAATATGGTGAAGTGCTTATGGAAGAGTAGATAGAAAAATGTAAGCCTCAGCCCAGAGCAAGATACCATGCAAGATAACACAAGACCCCCAGTCCGGAAGTAGCACAGACATGACCTGCAAGTGACACTCAGACTTGCTTCTCCCACGAGCGGCTGGGGCAGCGGAAGGCTCGGCTGAGGCAGCTGAGCAGGCTGGGTCTGTACCCCACGACTGGGCAGGGCAGAGCGTGCTTGAGCCTTCAACGAGCCTCAGTGACAGGTGCAGGGCTGTGACCATCTTTATTTCCCAGGGACCATCTGCTGTCTCCTCGTTCTTGGGGAGGGTGAAACAAAAACAAACTTTGTGAAATCTCCTGAGCTTTTGTGTGTATGTGTGTGTATTACGTGAGTGTGCGCAAGCATGTGCCTGTGTGTGCTGTCTGTGCACAGGTCTGTGTACATCCGAGTGCATGTGGGTGTGTTTATGTGCAGGCAGGCACATGTGTGTATGCACGTGTTTTTGCATGCGCAGCACGTGTGATTGTGTGCCTGTGTGTGACTGCACTCCATCTTTTCATGTGTGTGTGTACATGTGTGTGAATGCCGGTATGCTTAGGCGTGTATGTGCACATGTGTGTGTACACATGCATGCTGTGGGGGGATGAGGAAGGCACCGGGTTGTTGCTTTCTGGTGCCGCCTTCCCCCACCCTCCCTTTTGCTGTGGCCTCAGCACTTTGTGGTGAAGTGTAGAGACTCAAAAGGAGGACCACTACCCGCTACCGTCAGTGATCTGCCTGCTCATCCTCACGGTCATCCATCTGTCCAGTAAACATCCCTGAGCCTGTGCCATGTGCTGGGGCCTGGGGTCCACAGTGAAGCAGGCGCATGCTCTCAGCTGTGCTCAGCCCAGCCGGGCGCGGGACACAGAAGCTGCAGGCCAGGTGTGTCTGTGGAGGGAGAGGTTACCTCTGGCTGGTGGGTCAGCGGAGGTGGCAGCTGAGCTGAACTGAAGGAGCGGGATGGACGGAGCTCGCTCTAGAGGAGGGTGGGGACAGGGGGCAGGGGAAGGGGCTGGGTGCCTGGCTCGCAGGGAGGACGCATCGCAGAGGGGCTGCAAGAGTGGCCAGACAGCTAGCTTTGACTTCGTTTTATAGACAGAGAGAACAGTTTTGGAACCAGAGTGACAGGATTAGGCCCACATTTTTCCTCTGGTGGCGGCTGAGGGGTTTGATGGTAGAAGAGAGAAGCTGGGCCGAGGAACAGGGGTGACGGTAGGGGCTGTGCCTCTGCCAGGCTTCCAGCCTCTTTGTGGTGGTCCCTTGGGTCCACAAGGTTAGCACACACCTTGTGTGAGGCCGGAATGGGGCTTCCTCTTCATTCCTTCTTTCCCAGAAGTAAACGCAACACAGTTTGGAGTTGGTGAGACTGAGGGGGGCCATCTTGCAGGAAAGGCAAGTGTCAGCGTTGGCTGGGGTGCCTACCCGGGGTCAAGGGGGAACCCTTAGCCAGACCCGCAGACCCCAGGGAAGGACACAGTGTGCTCAGAGAGGCAGGGATAGTCAGGAGAGCCAGGTGTGCAGAGAAGGCTCGGCCAAGGGGACCCTGGGGGCTCAGGCACTCAGGGAGTGAGGGGAGGGGCAGCCAGACAGCCGTGAATGAGGCCCAGGGGTCGACGGGGTCGTGCTGTGTGCAGGGTGGACACACACGGTCCCAGGCTGTTCTGTAGGGAACGTCTCCCGGCTGCAGTGGGCTCTGGAAATTGTCTGCGGGTTGCCATGCCTCCTGGGGCTCTCCGGCCCAGGCCCTAGCTGGGAGCTGCCTGTCCAGCCTACCCCGGCTCCACCTCCAGACTGTGCAAGGCTGGGCGGGCGGGATGGGCTCCTCGTGTCTCAGTTGCCATGACCTGTGACGTTTCCTTTCCAGTTGCCAGATTCATTATAAGTATATATGTACAGTTTGTTGCGTTGTTTTGCGCCACCCGTTGGCTTAGGGAAGAACTGCCCTAGTAGGTTGGCCTGCAAGGTGTACTACTTAAGAGCCTCCATCTGACATACTCTTCCCTGTCCGAAATGCAAACACAGCACACACTCCCTACCTGGTTTGGGAATGATGACACCTCACCTCTCGCCCCTCCTACCCTGTCCTGCCCACCCTCCAACCTCAAGGACACTTCGGTTCCCCATCTGACTCCCGACCCCTCCAGCTGGCTGGGGACAGGCAGCCTCATGACACAGTGTGCACAAAGGTTTCTGGCCGGGCTGTGAGGATGGGGACCAGGTCCCACCTGTGCCAATGAAGCAGGCGTCTCACCTGGATTTGTCTCCGGGCTCTTGAAGGTGGACTGAATGTCAGACAGTCCAGAGGCCAAGGGCCCCAGAGGAGGGGGGTGTGGACGCAGGTAGACCAGGAGCAGCTGCCCCTCTGGTCAGGAGAGTCCAACAACCCAGGGCTTTCTGGTTCCTGGGGGGAGGAGAGGGCAGAGGCAGTGGGGGCCCAAAGACAGGTCCTGCTTCACCTCTGGATGGAGCCAGTCAGCTGAGCCCAGGTTTTGAGGAATTACAGTTAAAGGATGCAGGCTAGAGGGTCAGGGTTAGAGGGTCAGGTTAGATGGTCTGAGTCATAGTCAGGGTAAGGGTTAGGAGTTTACAGGTCAAGGTCGAGTATCTAGGGGCTAGGGGTTAGGAACCTTAGGGTTTAGGATTAGAGATTAGGAGGTAAGGGTTAGGGAGTGAACAGTAGAGATTTGGGCGTTAGGGTTAGTGGGTTAGTGTTAAGCACAACTGGCCCACGGCCCCCCTAACCCCACACCTCTGAGTCCTGTAGGATGGACAGGACTTGCCCGGGGTCACTCACGAGTGGGGGTTCATCTGGGCCACTGGTTATCTACCCCCGTCCTGGAACCTGATGGCAGAAGAATGAAATGTCTGCTCGGGTCACTGACTGTTTCAAATCCAACCCAACCTCAGTCAATGGCTGTTAGGACATCAGAAGCCCACAGGGTTTCCTCCTACCATCTGAACTGGAGAGAGTAGTGCTGGCCCCACTTGGCCTGGGCAGCCCGGGTCCAGCAGAGGCCTGACTGAGCTCACTCCATGGTCATGTTATGAATTTATACAGAACTTGGTGCAGCGACCTACCAGCCCCCAGGTGCTGCCTCCTGAGGGCTGGTGGGGCCCTCCTGAGACTGCAGGCATCCTTTGTCCCATCTGAGAGGGCACCAATAGACATCAAGTCTCAGGACAGCCCTTGACCTCTGACCATCCAGGTAGTCATCTGTGGTCCTCCAGCTCAGGCCAGTCTGGTCCCTGTCAAGCCCCTGTGGCCAATTACTGAGCTGACCTTGCTGCTGGGCAATTGAACAGCTACCTGGGTAGCACAGACAGCCCTTTGGGATGTTTCAGTTACTAACATGCATGTGGTTGAGAAAAGGGCCTCCCCCTCACAGGCTCATAGCCTGCCAAGCGAGGTGATAACCGTCTAAACATTTGAGTGTGTCCCTGACACAACAACCATACAGCAGACCATGGCCTTGCAATCCTTTGGGCTTCCAGCTCTAACAAACTTTTGATATTCATACTCATTAAGAGTCAAAGATACGGGAGCAACTGTGCCACCCAATGGACAGTTTCACACTGAGGCTGCATGGTCTTGGAGAGCCACGTGCACCCATGTGGTCTCTGAAAGCTGCCAATGATGGATTCCATGATACGGCATAATCCTTGAGCCTCCCACTGCTTCACTGAGCAAGAATTTCCTAACCACCATAGCATTTAGTCTCTGCTCTTTGTAAAGGAGGGAGGAGACTGGATAAATGAGCAGTATTGTTCTTGGGGGATGGGTGAGTCACGTGGCAGGGGGCAGGTGTGACTCCTGGGCTCCCGCCACCAGAGACATCAAGGAGGGCTGTGCCTTTTGCAAGAGGAAGAGGTTCTTGCTGTTGTGGATGGACAGCAAGAGCACTGGATGGGTGGCTGCAGCCCCTGACCCTAAATCAGCCCCTTCCTTCCTTGGCCTTCAGATCCCACAGCTGTGCAGTGGGCCGTCAGTGGTGTGGAATCTGCCGCTTTCCCCAATCCAGCATCTGTTCTCATGCCAAAGTCCAGAACCTCATCTTTCCTTTGGGAACTTCTTACCTGTTTCCAGTCCAAACAGTTCCAGAGGGCTGATGCTACGTTCCACCCACCTTGAAGATGGGCATATGATCCACATTTAGCCAATCCCATGTTCCATCCTATGGGTGCTCTCATGGGTTCAAGGATGATGCTATGATCCAAACCAGGCCAATGACGTTTATTTTATTTTATTTTTTGGCCATACTGTGCACGCGGGATTTTAGTTCCCTGACCAAGGATCGAACCTGTGCCCCTTACATTGGGAGCTCAGAGTCTTAACCACTGGACCACCAGGGAAGTCCCATCCCCTCATTTTCAAAACTGCTATGGATTTAAAGCACATAAGATGGTTGTGATATGAGCGGCCTTTTCAGTATGACTTCTTTGACGTAGAATGTTTTCAATGTTTATCCATGTTGTAACATGTATTATCAGTGTTTCATTCATTTTTTTTATTGTGGTAAAAATACATAACATGGGGATGGGGGGCAAGTGGAGGGAACGGCCCAGATGCACACCATTCACGGACTCTCTGGACTGGAAGGACTCGTGAGAGCCGGAGCCCAGAAATCCGGGGATGGATAAGACGCAGCGTCCCCTCCAATTCCCGTGAGCACCCCTTGCTCCATCCTGCGCCCAAATACCTCAGCTAGGCCCTCTCCCCACTCTTGACACTCCAGTCTCAGCCGGGACAGACCTCCGCAGCCGCCGCTCCCCACCCTGCAGGAGAAGCTCAGAGGTCCTGTCCCCCTTTCCTCAGAGGGACTCTTTGGTGACCACAAAAGGATTTGGTCGCTCAGGACAAAGCTGGTAGAGGACAGTGGGATGGCTGCGCCCGGCGCGCCACGCTTCCTCCTGACCTTCGACTTGGACGAGACTATCGTGGATGAAAACAGCGACGACTCCGTCGTGCGCGTGCCGCGGCGGGCCAGCGGCTGCCCGAGAGCCTGCGTGCCACCTAGCGCGAGGGCTTCTACAACGAGTACATGCAGCGCGTCTTCCAGTACCTGGGCGAGCAGGGCGTGCGGCCGCGGGACTTGCGCGCCATCTACGAGGCCATCCCCCTGTCGCCCGGCACGGGCGAGCTGCTGGAGTTTGTGGCCAAGCAGGGAGCCTGCTTTGAGGTTATTCTCATCTCAGACGCCAACACCTTTGGCGTGGAGAGTGCGCTGCGCGCCGCCGGCCACCACGGCCTGTTCTGCCGCATCTTCAGCAACCCGTCGGGGCCCGACCCTTGGGGGCTGCTGGCGCTGCGGCCCTTCCATGCGCACAGCTGCGCTCGCTGCCCCGCCAACATGTGCCAGCGCAAGGTGCTCAGCGACTATCTGCGCGAGCAGGCCCACGACGGCCTGCCCTTCGAGCACCTTTTCTACGTGAGCGACGGCGCCAACGACTTCTGCCCCATGGGGCTGCTGGTAGGCGGCGACGTGGCCTTCCCGCGCCGCCACTACCCCATGCGCCGCCTTATGCAGGAGGCGCAGAAGGCCGAGCCCAGCTCCTTCCGCGCCAGGGTGGTGCCCTGGGAAACCTCCACCGAAGTGCGCCTACACCTGCATCAGGTGCTGAGGACGTGGCCTGCAGGGGCCACCCGGGCGGGGAGGGGGTGGGGCGGTGGGGGTCGGGAAAGAGAAAGCTAGTTTTATTACTCCCTTTCCCTTTCGTTTCGGTATATCCCTCCAGCATTTCCCGGAATCCCAGGTTGGTCCATTTGGGGACTGGAGGAGGGAGTTGGGAGCTGTCCCCATCTGTGCAGTTAACCCAGCTCGGCTGCCTCCCCCAGTTCCACTGCAAGCGAATTCTGGAGTCCGGCCGCAGCAGCGTGGCGCGCATATCTGAGCAGGCAGCAGTGTTTCCACAAACCTTGTCCTCTCAGTTGGGAGGACGGGGTTCCCTGTCAGGGTAGAGAAGGAACATGTCCCGCCGCGTTGTGGTTAACTGTTGCCTTGGGCTGCGTGGCCTCCCTCCTCCAGTCTTCTGTCCAGGGGACCCAGGCCCCGAAATGTTCCCCCCCCGACCTCCCCCGCACCGGACTCCCCGCGGAGAGAGGTGCTCCCTACCGACGGTCCCAGGCCTAGATCTTGCTTTACCTACTGTGACTCTACACTACACTCCTTGCCCCCCGCCCCCCCACCCTGTTAGCATCCCCACAGGATAAAAAGCTAGAGGGAACAGTCACCTCCTGTTGGTGGAAAGAGGTAGCACACTGTTCCGGGGCTCGGGTCTGGCCAGCCAGGGACCTCACAGAGCCCGAAGATGTCTTCTTGCACCCCAGCCTCGTCTATGCAGCAAGAAAGCAGGGACTTAACCAAAGTCGCCCCACTGACTGGGCCCTTTTGAGCCCCCCTCCTCCCGTATGGAACAGAAAGCCATGATGCTGTAAAGCAGAGCCAGTGGAAACACAAGGCCCACCTCCCTCTTCTGGGGTTTCAGAGCTGTGAAGGAGGTGAAGGGGCGGAGGTGAGCGAGGTGTCTCACGCTGCCGTCTGGGGGATGAGGGCGAGGTGAGCTCTGCTCTCAGAGAGCCCCACCTAAGTGAGGGAGCTGGTCCCCACTCTTGGAGGAGTGCCCAGCCTGGGGAACCAAGACTGAATACATAACAAAGCAGGCAACAGGCAAAAGAGCAGGGTGAGGCCCACCTTCGCAGAGGGGCACAGGGGTCTAGTGTGGAGGGCTCAGTGAGCACCGAGGAGATGGGAGATACTGCTTAGGGCAGGCAGAGGAGGCTCAATGAGCAGGAGCCTTATAAGTGGGTTGCCTTTCAGTCCCTCGGCCCGCTAGCCCTGCAGGGCAAATCATCAGGAGGTCATCAGAATTTTATTCAAAGTTGGCACTTGCAGCTGGAGACCCTGTCTTGCATGGCGTAAGGGTCCCCTGTGGGTAAGGTCACCAAACTCCTTGGCTTCCAGTTCTTTCCTGTCTCCAGCAGGCCTCTGGGTACCTCCTCTGTCTTTACCAGGACCCCTTCCCACTGAAATGGGGGGAAGGAACAGACACAGCTCACAGTCCAGGAGGCGTGCCGGTCTGGTCCAGTCTTGACTGGAGCAGGCTTTGGTGTGGGACTCAAGAGGCTCACTCAAGGCGGTGCTTGGGTCAGCATCCCAGAGATCCCAGGCTGTCAGCAGCTGGGCTGCGCATAGTTCCTGGGGAAGAATCCAGACCCCTCTGAGCCGATGCCCTCACACCAGCCATTGGAGTAGCGGCGGGTGATGCAGATAATGGTGCCCTCAGAGAAGGAAAGTTCATTGTCCTTCTGGCGGGTGTATGGGTACAGTGTCATTACTGCAGGGCGGGAGGAGAGGGGTGCCATGAGATGTGTCTCCTGCCCCGCCATAGGGATGCTTGTGCCCACATACTGGACTCTAGGGGGCAATGTAGGGAGTGGGGCAGGAGATGCCTTCTTCAAAGCCCCAGGACTCCTCCCCAGCTGAGCTAATATTCAGTATCAGGCCAGCTGCTTCCCTCCTCTGTGGGGGTGCGGTGGGGTGGAATAAAAGGCTCCACAAGGGTGACAAAGGCCATCCCCTCCACTCCAAGAAACTTCAGTGTTTGAGAGCAGGGCCCCAGGATCTACCCATGTTTTGTAATCTGCTTTCAGCCCCCGTTCATCCTGGTCTTCCCACAATGTCTCTGGCAGGTGCTGGAGGTATTGCTTAGTAGGTGCTCTAGTAGGTGCTCAGTAAATACAGCAACATTGAACAGTGTAGACTTGGCCGAGTGAGCCTTGGGCAAGTCACTTAGTTTAACCTCTCAGGCTCAGCTTCTTCTGTTAAATGGGAGTGTGAAGATCGTAGGAGGTTTAAGTAAAAGTGAGAAAATGGATGAGAAGCTTTGACTCTGGGGTCTGGTATAAAGCAGGGGCTAAATTATGTTACCCCCCCACATAACATAACATTTACCATTTAAATCATTTTGAGCATACAGTTCTATGGCATTAACTACATTCACGTTGTTGTACAAATATTCTCAGCATCCACCTCCGGAACTTATTCATTTTCCGTATGGAAAATTGTGTATCAGTTTCTCTAAATTTTTGCCAACATTTGTTATTTTTAGCTTTCTTGATTGTAGGCCTTCTAGTGTGTGGAGGGGTCGGCGTTTTGGTGTTAACTTGCATTTCATCACGACTAATGACGATTAACATCTCTTCATGTGCTTGCTGACCATTTGTATGTCTTATCTGGAGAAGGGTCTTTTGAAGTCCTTTTTCCATTTAAAATATTGGGTTGTTTGCCGAGTCCCGCCAAGCGCTCCTCCTGGCGGCGTTGGTGTCTGTGAGTCCAGCCTGGAGCGGTCTCCGCGCCGCAGGGGCCCGCGCCCCGGGGCATCGCTAGCTGCCTCTCAGGAGAGGAGACGCCCGCCCCCCGGCTTCCGTGCCTGGAGCGCCGAGATCGTGGTGCGCCTAACGGGGCGGGTCTTGCTCGGCATTGGCTGCGGGTCACCTGAGCGCGGCGGCTTTCTGCGCGCTTTTCCTGGAGGAGAGTGTCCCGGAAGTGGGCGTTCCGGCGCCCGTGCCTGGAGCGCCGAGATCATGCTGCGCCGCGCGGACGCGGCGCCGCCGGGGCGGGCCTTGCTCGGCATTGGCTGCGGCTCACCTGAGCGCGGCGGCGGTCTGAGCGCCTCTCCCGGAAGAGAGTGTCCCGGAAGTGGGCGTCCCGTTCAGAGCGCACCTGGCGCGGGGCGTCCTTGGGGCTCTTCGCAGTCGGCGCCACGCGAGCCGGAGGGGGTCTAGAGAGCCAGCGCCCGGCGGCTGGGAACGACCCGTCCCGTGGGTCCCTGGCACCCCAGCGGCATCCGAGTGCGGAGCGGAGGGAGTCTAGGGAGCCAGCGCCCGGCGGCTGGGAACGACCCGTCCCGTGGGTCCCTGGCACCCCAGCGGCATTCGAGCGCGGAGCGGAGGGCTGCGGACCGCAGGTAAGCGGACAGGGGTTGTTGGGGGTGGCTGGAAGAAGGAACGACGAAATTACACCAGAGCTGTTTGGTACAGGGGCAGAAACAGAAAACTCAGACGTAGCACTGCAGAGGCCATGGGAGTTAAGTTGTAAATGCTGCTGGTTTTCAGTAGCCGGCAGCCATTCTGTTTTTGTAGCTGATGGGATACAAAGCTCTACTGGGTTGTTCTTTGCACGGGGTAGTCTTGTTTTGCAGAAATTCAGCTCATAGCCATACTTGATGTGTAAATGTAAGGTCGGATCTTAACAAACGGCATCGCGAAATAGAGGAAAGCTTCAAGTGAGCTTTATTAGGGAGAGCTCCCGGTCGAGGTTCACTGGTCCTAGAGAAAGGGGCCAGAGAAGTCGCCCCCGGGCGAGGGCTGGGCAAGATTTTATAGGGGAAGAAGGGAAAGGGGTGTGGTGAATCTGGGAGGGCGCAGGGAATTCCTTATCTGGTGGTCTCTTCGGGTGTCGTGGCACTATCTGGTGCCGGTTCCATTAGTCTTGGGACCGCTAGTCCCGCCCCTCGAAAGGCGGGAAGGCTGGGCCGGGTGGAAAGCTCCCAGGTCAGTTTCTGGAACTGGGTGTTCCGGAATGTCTCTAGGTCAGTTTCTGGAACTGGGTGGTCCTGAGAGTTTTGGTCTGATGCAACCTGTGAATCTGATTGCGTTCCCCTGCCTCGGGCCAGTTGGCCTTACATCCCGACATCTTTGGTGTAATGGGGCGGCGTTCCGATCTCTGGCTACTTCATGCTGAATGGGGGCGTCGAAAGGGGAGTCGGGCGACCAGCGGTCCGAGGCTTAGGGGAGACCAGTGGGGGGTTCTGTAGGAAGCAAGGTGTAAGGACCGAGGAACATTTGGTTTGTGGCCACCCGAGAGACTTCCTCCATGCGCCGGCGAAGGAACCTAAGAAAACGGGGCAATCATGAGCAAGATACAGATGAGAATTAAGGGGCCTCAGGTTGGTGTTAGCCAGGTATAGAGGGTGGATCGCCACCAATCGGGAGTTGGGGAGGCGGACTGTTGGTGTTTGCGTTGGAGTTCTTCTCTTAAGCGATGGAGGGCGTTTACAGCAGCATTCCTCCTGTAGGAAGAGGCAGGTACCTCCTTTGTCGGCCGTCAGGAGATCCAGGGCTCATCGATTCTGGAGAGCGACTCGGGCTATGGAGGTGATTTGGCACTGGAGAGAGGAGATGGAGGCGGCGGAGCCTTCAATGGCTAGCTGGAGTTTATGTTCTAAGTCGCGAGATGTTGAAACACTATGTGTTAGAGCTCCCCCCCGCCCCCCGAGGCCTGCAGCGACCAGGGAGGAGGCGAGAGAGATGCCTGCGACCAGAGGAAGAAAGATAGCTCTTTTCCGTCGGGTAAAGGGCGGCGTGATGAGTGAGGAAAATTCGGCTTGGCTATACAGTGTGAGTTGTGGGACGAGAGTAACGGGGATACATGGGAAGGGGGAGGAAGAATTGATCTCTTTTGTGAGGGAACCATTGCACCAGAAAAACATGCCTGGTGGTGCTTCAATTGATGTGTTTACCGTGAGGGATGTGTTGCAAAGAAACCCAGTATCAGCTAGATTTGGGCGGCTGCCGTAACAGGTGGTGAGATTTTTTTGAATCAAGGAATATGGGGACTTTTAACGGGGAAAAAGGTGGGTTTTGGGTTGTGTAGGAAGTAGAATTGAAGGGCTGGTCGAGTGGGATAGCAGCCAAGGGTGGCCGGCCAAGCGAGGCACATAGAAAGCAGTCGGAGATGTTACCTATTCCTGTGTGGTTGAGTATCTGTAGTGTTTGGTCAGTTCGGCTGCTGCTGCTAAGGCTCGAAGGCATGGTTGCCATCCCCGAATGGTTGGGTGTAGCTGTTTGGAGAGGTAAGCCACGGGGCGGTAGGAAGGCCCTACAGGCTGGGCAAGGAGTCCAGTGGCTATTCTGGCCCGTTCATTCACAAAAAGGTGAAAAGGTCGGTTTGGGTTGGGTAGAGAAAGGGGAGGAAAAGATATCAGAGCGTTACGGAGGGTGAGAAAGGCCTGTTGAATGGCGGAAGGAGAGGTGAGGGGTCCTTGAGAGGTTTCTTTAGCGGCTAGATATAAGGGTTTAGCGAGGAGAGCAAAGTTAGGGAAAAAATCCTATAAGGCCCCAAAGGAGACGATATGTTCCACTGTTTCCGGAGGCTGGAGTTCACGGATAATCCGGGTGCGATCGGCTGTTAGACCTTTGGTGGTGGGGGTAAGGTGGAGCCCCAGGTAGGTTACAGAAGATACAGGTAACTGAGCCTTGTCTGGGGAGACCCGATAACCGCGAGAGCCAAGGTAATTGAGGAGGTCTGCAGTATGTTGTCTTGAGAGGCTGAGAGATGGGCTACAAAGGAGGAGGTCATCTACATATTGAAGGAGTGTGCTGGGGGTAAGGGAGCAGGAAGTGAGGTCCCGTGCCAGTGCCTGACCGAAGAGGTGAGGACTGTCGCAGAAGTCCTGGGGAAGAACTGTCCAGGTGAGCTGACTGGAAGTATGAGTATGCGGATCTGTCCAGGTAAAGGTGAAGAGGAAATAGAAGTCGGGATGTAGGGGGATAGTGAAAAAGGCATCTTTGAGATCCAGAACCGTAAAGTGGGTTGTGGATGGGGGGATATGGGAGAGCAAGGTGTATGGGTTTGGCACTACTGGGTGGAGAGGAATTATGGTCTCATTGATTAGTCGGAGGTCCTGGACCAGGCGATAATCCCCAGAGGCCTTGCGGACAGGCAGGATGGGGTTGTTTCAGGGAGAGTCAGTGGGGATAAGGAGTCCCTGGTTTAGGAGTCTGGTGATAATAGGTTGTAGGCCCCTAAGGTGAGTCTCAGAGATGGGAAATTGGGGCCTTGATGGAAATTTGGAGGGGTCCTTCAGGCGGATGAGGACGGGGGAGTGGTGTGTTGCTATTATGGGCTTAGAAGTATCCCAGACTTGGGGATTGATTGGGTTCAGTGTGATTGGAAGAGGGGGATAGGAGGGGGAGGGTTCTAGAGACAGGCCGAGAAGAGGAAGCAGGAGTTGGGAGGAGGGGACCTTAGGGTCAAGTCTAACCAGCTGGAGGGAGGCCCCTAAGTGGAAAAGGACATCTTGGCCTAGCAAGGGAACTGGGCAGGTTGGTATGACTAAGAAGGAATGAGTAAAAGGGAGTCCTTCGATATGACATGGGAGTGGACCGGTCTGGAGTGGGAAGGATGGTTTGCCATCAGTACCCATGACCGAGATCTGGGAAGGAGAAACTGGCTCGGAATAAGTAGGCAGGACCGAATAGGTAGCCCCCGTGTCCACCAGGAATGAGATGGACTTACCCGCTACCTGTAGCGTTACCCTGGGCTCGGTGAGGGTGATGGGGGTCTTCGAGTCTGGGCGCCGTCAGTCGTCAGCCAATCCCAGCAGTTCGAGTGGTAATGCCGTTGGGTCGGCCGCCCCCCGCGTGGAGATGCGGAGAGAGGGCCAGTCGTAGGGCAGTCGCTCTTCCAGTGGCCCGTTAGCCCGCAGCTGGGACAGGGCTTAGAAGGAGGAGAGCGAGTTAGGGTTAGGGGTTAGGGGTTAGGGTTAGGGTTAGGGTTAGAGTACAGGTCAGTGTTAGGGTCAAGGTCAGGGTCAGGGGTTAGGGTCAGGGTCGGGTTAGGGGTCAGGGTCAGGGTAGTGGCTAGGGTCAGGTTTAGGGTACGGGTTAGGGTTAGGGTACGGGTTAGGTTTAGGGTACGGGTTAGGGTACGGGTTAGGGTTAGGGTACGGGTTGCATGCATTATTGCTTTAAATGGTCTGCATTTGCTCACAGAACCTCACCAATCGTCTCAGCCCCAAGTGTCCAGCCTTATGTCTCATCCAGCTGTGGGTGTAGATGTGGTCAGTCCAGATTGCATCAAAGCCCCTTAATGAATTCTGTAAGGATTTCGCTGTTTTTGTGTTTGAAATTTATTTTTATAATGGGGTTGAGCTGATTTTCACGGCCGTGTTTATGCCACTCTGTACACCCTTGAATCCCTTACGGAGACATATCATCACTTAGGTATTAAGATTATTACTAGTCAGATATATTAATCTGCAGGGAATAGGGGATGTTGAGTTCAGTTCACTGAGCAAGGAGTAGGTCTTGTCTATTACACATTGGTTTTATGGAACGGTACCTGTGCTAATATCAAACTCTGGTTTTATGCATCAACCCACCTCACCTTTCCCCTTAAGCAGGCATAAGAGTTTTTTTTTTCTAAATGTGAGACTGTTCTGTTTTCTAATTCAGCTCATGTGTAGCCATGTTTACATTCCCTTCATAAGTAATATCTTATGATAAGTTTCTTTTTCTGTGTTACTTATTTCACTTAGAAACATCGTACCTTAATCCAGTCATTACACTGCTACTGTCTTTATGACATTGATTCCATGGCTGAGGGATATCCCATAGTACGTAAGTACCACAACTTCTTTATCCACTTTTGTCTTTCCTGGGATATTTAAGGTGTACTGAAGTCGATTTTTTTGTAAACAAAGCAGCCCTAAACTTTGGGGTGGCTGTTTCTTGTTGATTTTCAGGTTTCCCAATGTATACGCCCATGAGTGTAAGTACCTTAGGCTCTGTAGCTCTGATTTTAGATGTTTTAGGAAACAGCATGGACTTCTCCAGAGCGGCTCTTGTCAATTTACATCCCGCCCATCATTGTCACAAGACTCCCTGTTCCACACAGCTGTGCTACCTTTCTAGTTTTTACAATTTTTTTGGATGTTTAACCGGTTGGAAATGAGACTACTTTGTAGTGAGGATTTGCATTGCCCACTTGCTTGGTTGGCTAAAAAGGGCATATGCGTGTTTACTTGAATATATTGCAGGAAAACACATACGCCATTTTTGGTCAAGTGCATCATTGTCAAAATTGGGCCGCATTTCCTGTGCTTAAAAATGCGATTCCAATCTACTTCTTGAAATATGTTTCGTGAAATCCTGCCTCGAATTAAAGTCCTCCTCGTTTCCTTCCTTCAACAGATTTTTGGACGATAGTTGTCCATTATAACTCTGAAAGTTTGTGAATTCCTGAGACCCTGAGCTCCGTTTTTCAATTCGCTTTTTTCTGAGCTTGCCAGGAATCCGCAGGATTGCTTCAGGCCCTGTGTGGGTTCTGGGGCAGCAGACTGAGCCTTTGGTAAAGTCTTCTTCATGACGGGAAATTAGAGTGACATGTGCCTCTCCAAATGGTTTCAGCATGTCTCTCATTGGTTCCCCCTATTCCCTTTTATCCTCCGCACAAATTGCAAACATTGTGATACAGGAGGTTAAAGACGCTGACTCTCCAGGATGGGAGATTTATAGCAAAGTGGCTGGAATGGCGAGCCCGAACACAATTAGAGGAAAAAGAAGGAGCATTTTAGAAACCTGTTTGGATCATTCGTTGTCCCATCCTCTGTGTTTCCCATGCATGTTTTAGCTATAATAAGATCCCCTGGACGCTAGAGTTGGGACCCATGGAATGGGTTGCACGCATTATTGCTTTAAATGGTCTGCATTTGCTCACACAACCTCACCAATCCTCTCAGCTCCAAGTGTCCAGCCTTATGTCTCATCCAGCTGTGGGTGTAGATGTGGTCAGTCCCGATTGCATCAGAGACCCTTAACGAATTCTGTAAGGATTTCGCTGTTTTTGTGTTTTAGTTTGAAATTTATTTTTTTAATGGGGTTGAGCTGATTTTCACTGCTGTGTTTATGCCACTCTATAGATTCCCTTACGGAGACATACCAATACATAGGTATTAAGATTCTTATTAGTCAGATATATTCCTCTGCAGGGAATAGGGGTTGTTGAGTCCAGTTCACTGAGCAAGGAGTAGGCCTTTTCTATTATACATTTGGTTTATGGAAAGGTACCTGTGCTAATATCAAACACTGGTTTCATGCATCACCCCACCTCACCTTTCCCCTTAAGCAGACATAATAGTTTTTTTTTCTAAATGTGAGAATTTGTTCTGTTTTCCAATTAAGTTCATGTGTAGCCATGTTTACATTCCCTTCTTAAGTGATATTTTATGATAAGTTTCTTTATCTGTTTTACTTATTTCCCTTGGAATCATTGTACCTTAATCCAGTCATTATGTTGCTACTGGCTTTATGACATTGATTCCATGCCTGAGGGATTTCCCATAGTACGTAAGTACCACAACTTCTTTATCCACTTTTTTCTTTCCTGGGATATTTAAGTTGTACCGAAGTCGGTTTTCCTGTAAACAGTGGAGCCATAAACTTTTGGGTGGCTGTTTCTTTTTGATATTCAGTTTTCCCAATGTATACGCCCATTAGTAGACGTACCCTAGGCTCTGTAGCTCAGTTTTCAGATGTTTTAGGAAACACCATGGACTTGTCCAGAGTGGCTCTTGGCAATTTACATCTGTCCCATCAGCGTAACAAGGCTCCCTGTTCCACACGGCTGTGCTGCGTTCCTAGTTTTTACAATTTTTTTGGGTGTTCTGTTTGACCGGTTGGAAATGAGACTTTTTTTAGTGCGGATTTGCATTGCCCACCTGCTTGGTTGGCCAAAAATGGCAAATGTATGTATTCCTGAATATACTGAGGATATAACACACATGCCATTTTTGGCCAAGTGCATCATTGTCGAAGTT
Source organism: Mesoplodon bidens (assembly GCF_964165515.1). Taxonomy (NCBI): domain Eukaryota; kingdom Metazoa; phylum Chordata; class Mammalia; order Artiodactyla; family Ziphiidae; genus Mesoplodon; species Mesoplodon bidens. Next base: position 9,404 of record NW_027671433.1, on the reverse strand, counting down.
GTGCAGTATTTCCTGTACTTAAAAGGCGATTCCAATCTACCTCTTGATATATGTTTCCTGCCATCCTGCCTCGATTTCAAGTCCTCCTCGTTGCCTTCCCTCAACCGATTTTTGGAAGGTAGTTGTCCATTATAACTCCGCAGGTTTGCGAATTCCTGAGCATCTGAGCTCCACTTATCATTTCGCTTCTTTGTGAGCTGGCCGCAAACCCGCAGGATTACTTCAGATCCTATTCTGTTTCTGGGGCGGCACGCTGAGCCTTTGGTTAACTCTTCTTCGTGACGGGAAATTAGAGTGACATGTGTTTGTCCCATTGCTTACAGCAAATGTCTCACTGTTTCCCCCCCTTCCCTTTCGTCCTCCACACAAATTGCAAACTGTGTGAAACAGGAGGTTAAATGCGCTGACTCTCCAAGAGGGGAGATTAATAGTAAAGTGACTGGAATGGGAACCCGAGCACAAGGAGAGGAAAAAGGAGGAGCGTTTTAGAAAGTTGTCCAGATCACACGTTTTCCCATCCTCTGGGTTTCCCATACATGTTTTAGCTGTAATAAGGTTCCATTGAACACAGAGAGTTGGGCCCCATGGAATGGTTTGCATGCATTATTGTTTTAAATGGCCTGCATTTGCTCACACAACCTCACCAATCCTCTCAGCCCCAAGTGTCCAGCCTTATGTCTCATCCAGCTGTGGGTGTAGATGTGGTCAATCCAGGTTGCATCAGAGCCCCTGAATGAATTGTGTAAGAAGTTCGCCGTTAGTGTGTTTTGTTTTTGAAATTTATTTATTTATTTATTTATTTATTTATTTATTTATTTTTTTTTGCTGTACGCGGGCCTCTCACTGCTGTGGCCTCTCCCGTTGCGGAGCACAGGCTCCGGACACACAGGCTCCACGGCCATGGCTCGCGGGCCCAGCCGCTGCGCGGCATGTGGGATCTTCCGGGATAGGGGCACGAACCCGTGTCCCCTGCATCGGCAGGCGGACTCTCAACCACTGCGCCACCAGGGAAGCCCCCTGAAATTTATTTTTATAGTGAGGTTGAGGTGATTTTCACTGCCATGTTTATGCCACTCTCTACATGCTTGATTCCCTTACGGAGACATATCAATACATAGGTATTAAGATTCTTACTAGTCAGATATATTCCTCTGCATGGAATAGGGGATGTTGAGTCCAGTTCACTGAGCAAGGAGGAGGTCTTGTCTATTACACATTTGGTTTTTGGAATGGAACCTGTGCTAATATCAAACTCTGGTTTTATGCACCACCTCACCTGTCCTTTCCCCTGAAGCAGGCATAAGATTTTTTTTTCTAAATGTGAGACTCCTTTGTGTTTTCTAATTCAGTTCATGTGTAGCCATGTTTACATTCCCTTCATAAGTGATATCTTATGATAAGTTTCTATTTTTGTGTTACTTATTTCACTTAGAGTCATCGTACCTAAATCCAGTCATTATGCTGCTACTGGCTTTATGACATTGATTCCATGGCTGAGGGATATCCCATCGTACATAACTACCACAATTTTTTTTATCAACTTTTGTCTTTCCTGGGATATTTAAGGTGTAGCGAAGTCGATTTTCTTGTAAACAGTGCAGCCCTAAACTTTGGTGTCGCTGATTCTTGTTGATTTTCAATTTTCCCATGGTATACGCCCATGAGTGGAAGTACCGTATGCTCTGTAGCTCTGTTTCTAGCTGTTTTAGCAAACACCATGGACTTGTCCAGAGTGGCTCTTGGCAATTTACATCCCTCCCATCAGTGTAACAAGGCTCTCTGTTCCACACGGCTGTGCTGCCTTTGTAGTTTTTACAGTTTTCTTGGATAGTCTGTTTGACTGGTGGGAAATGAGACTTCTTTGTACTGTGGATTTGCATTGCCCACTTGCTTGGTTGGCCAGAAGGAGAGTATGCGTGTTTTCTTGAATATATTTTGGAAAATATGCATAAGCACTTTTTGGCCAAGTGCATCATTGTCAAAATTGTGCTGCATTTCCTGTGCTTAAAAGTTTTTTCCAATCTAACTCTTGAAATATATTTCCTCCAATCCTGCCTCGATTTCAAATCCTCCTGGTTGTCTTCCCTCAACATATTTTTGGACGATAGTTGTCCATTATAATACTGCAGGTTTGTGAATTCCTGTGCACCTGAGCTCCACTTATCAACTCGCTTTTTTTGTGAGATGTCCGCAAACTTGCAGGATCGCTTCAGGCCCTATCCTTGTTGTGGGGCGGCAGGCTGAGCCTTTGGTTAACTCTTCTGCGTGACAGGAAATTAAAGTGATATGTGCCCGTCCAAATGCTTACAGGAAGTCTCTCATTGTTTCCCCATCTTCCCTTTCATCCTGCGCACAAATTGTAAACTTTGTGAAACAGGAGGTTAAAGGTGCTCACTCTCCAAGAGTGGAGATTGATAGTAAAGTGGCTGGAATGCCTAACCCGAGCACAAGGAGAAGAAAAAGGAGGAGCGTTTTAGAAACCTGTCCAGATCACACGTTGTCCCATTCTCTGGGTTTCCCATGCATGTTTTAGCTGAAATAAGATTCCCTTGAACCTAGAGAGTTGGGACACATGGAAAGGGTTGCATGCATTATTGCTTTAAATCGTCTGCATTTGCTCACCCAACCTCATCAATCCTCTCAGTCCCTAGTGTCCAGGCCTATGTCTCATCCAGCTGTGTGTGTAGATGTGGTCAATCCAGGTTGCATCAGAGCCCCTGAAGGAATTGTGTAAGAATTTCGCTGTTTCTGTGTTTTGTTTTTGAAATTTATTTATTTATTTATTTTTTTTTTTGCTGTACGTGGGCCTCTCACTGTTGTGGCCTCTCCCATTGCGGAGCACAGGCTCCGGCTGCGCAGGCTCAGCGGCCATGGCTCACGGGCCCAGCCGCTCCGCGGCATGTGGGATCTTCCCAGACCGGGGCACGAACCCGTGTCCCCTGCATCGGCAGGCGGACTCTCAACCACTGCGCCACCAGGGAAGCCCTGAAATTTATTTTTATAATTGGTTTGAGCTGATCATCACTGCCGTGTTTATGTCACTCTATACACGCTTTATTCCCTTACGGAGACATATCAATACATAGGTATTAAGATTATTACTAGTCAGATATATTCCTCTGCGGGGAAAAGGGGGTGTTGAGTCCCGTTCACTGAGGAAGGAGTAGGTCTTGTCTATTACACATTTGATTTATGGAACGGTACTTGTGCTAATATCAAACTCTGGTTTTATGCATCAATTCATCTCTCCTTTCCCCTTAATTAGGCATAAGTGTTTGGTTTTTTTTGGTAAATGTGAGACTCTGTTCTGTTTTCTAATTCAGTTCATTTGTCGCCATGTTTACTTTCCCTTCATTAGTAATATCTTATGATACGTTGCTTTTTCTGTGTTATTTATTTCACTTTGAATCATCATACCTAAATCCAGTCATTATGTTGCTACTGGCTTTATGACATTGATTCCATGGCTGAGGGTTATCCCATCGAACGTAAGTACCACAACTTCTTTATCCACTTTTGTCTTTCCTGGGGTTTTTAAGGTGTACTGAAGTCGAGGTTCTTGGAAACAGAGCAGCCCTAAACTTCTGGGTTGCAACGGTAAGTGTTAGGGTTAGGGGTAGCGAATGGGTAAGGTTCATTGTAAACGTGAAGGTACGAAAATATGTTAGTGTTAGGGTAAGTGTTAGGGTATGCGTTAGTGTTAGTGTACACGTTGGATTAGGGAAGGGGTTGCTTAGGGTTGGGTTTGGGTTAGTGGTTAGGTTTGGGGTTAGGTTTGGGTTTAGGGTTGTGGTTGGGGTTGGGTTTAGGGTTGGGGTTGTGGTTGAGGTTGGGTTTGGGTTTGAGGTTAGGGTTTAGGTTTAGGTTTAGTGTTAGGGTTAGGGTTAGGGTTTAGGTTTAGCTTTAGCGTTAGGGTCTGGGTTAGGTTTAGGGTTATTGTTAGGGTACAGTTTAGGGTAAGGCTACGGGTTACGTTTAGGGTACGGGTTAAGGTTTGTTTTACGGTTAGGGTACGGGTTTGGTTTAGGGTACGGGCTAGGGTTAGGGGTAGGGTACGGGTTAGGGTTAGGGTATGGGTCAGGGTACCCTTTAGGTCTTGGGTATTTATTAAACCTCTCCCACTCTCCAGATATCACTTAGCACATAAAGGAACATTATTTGGGGTCCAGCTATGGAGAAGACTTTAGACACTCGGATAAGAGAAAGAACACATATATTATAAATAAATCACATTAGGGTTTTGTTTTTAAACTGTACATAAAAACACTAGTGCTTAGGAAATTTAATGGAGGTAGAAGCAGTAAAGGGTAGTTTTATGGGAATAACAGCACAGATTTTCTGTAGAATACCCAGATTTTGACTGGTTAGAAAGTCAAGAGGAGTGCTTTTGTTCTGAAGATATAAACCCTCTTCTAAATTGAGCTGTTATTGGAAATTAGAAATTTTTTGTTGCTGTTGTATTGCTTTGTGTTTTCATGATTATTCTGCTTGCATCTCCCTTGTTAAACCTTTGATTTGGGGAGGAGTGCCATTACTGGAAATGAGTTTACAGAATTATTTTGAAAAACAGAAGGAAATGGTTCTCACCTAAATATTAAGAAATAATCTCTATACTGGTGTACTAACAGAATTATGATTCAGGGATAATTCTATGAAATGCAATTAAACACAATATATATTTTTTCTTTTAAATTTCCATTGTTACTTTTTAAAAGTACAATTATGATTCAAGTTCTTTGTAACAAGTGAAATTTAAAAAGATTAAAGGAAAAGATAATATTTTACCACTTGCCATCCTTTCCCACTCCCTGAAACGACCATCATAATGTGTAGCTTTCTCATTTTATCCAGGTGTTCCTTACATCTGGAACATCATGTTTCTCACTGTAGAAAAACAGATTTAGTCCTCACACTTTTTATAGGCTACATAACAGTCCATAGAACAGAAGTATCAAGTATACCCAGGTATAGTGCAAACTCCTTAGTTACTGAGAAATCAAGGCCTTCTTTAGAACCAGTGTCAGGGCTTCAGGTAGGGACAGCGTCAGAGCCTGACGTAAGGAGAGCAACAGGCACTGAGTGAGGCGTAGCATCAGTCCCTTCGCTGGGGACACTGTCAGGGCAAGGCTTAGGAGGAGCAGAAGGGCCTTTGTAGGATCAGCATCAGCGTCTTGGTTAAAGACATTCTCAGGGCCTCTGTTAGGGTCAGAGTCAGGGCCTCACTTAGGGACAGTTCCAGTACTTTAGTAAGAGATGGAACAGGATATACGCTCAGGATAGTGTAAGGACTTTAGATATTGATGAAGCAGAGCCTTTGTTAGGGGCAGAGTCAGGGCCTGAGTTAGGACTAGCATCAGAGCCTTTGCTAGGTATTGTGTGATACCTGAGTTAGGAGTACTGTCAAGGCCTTAGTTAGGGACAGTGTCAGTGTCTTAGGACTAGTCAGGGCCTTAGGGACAAAATTAGGGCTTCAGTTAGAAAAGAGGCAGGACATTATCTATAGGCCGAGTCATGTTTCGGGCTAGGGATAATGTATGGAAATGAGCAAGAGATAGTTTGAAGGTCTTAGTTATTGAGAGTATCAGGGACTTATTTAGGCCCCTTGTCAGGACCTTAGCCAGGGACAGTGTCAGGGTAAGGGTTAGGAATAGCCTAAGGGCCTCTGTAGGATCAGCATCAGGGTATTTGTTAAAGACATGGTCAGTGTCTCTTATGGATAGCCTCAGGGCGTCACTTAGGGACCACGTCAAGTTTCACTTAGGGACAGTTTCAGGACCTTAGTAATAGATGGGTCAGGATATGAGCTCAGGATTTTAGATATTGATGGCAGCACGGCCTTAGTTAGGGATAGTTGTCAGGGCCTGAGTTAGGAGTAGTGTTGGGGCCTTAGGGAGAGTATCCTGCATTGAGTTAGGACCAGCATCTAGGCCTTAGTTTGGGACAGTGTCACGGCCTTTGGGCTAAATTCAGGGCCTGAGTTAGGCACAGCATCAGGAATTTAGTTGGCATAAGAGGCTCGAATTTAGCTAAAGACAGTGTTAGGTTAACATCTAAGTATAGTGTCAGGAAATGACCTGGGGATAATGTCAATCCCATAGTTACTGAGAGTACCAGGGCCTTGTTTATAACCAGTGTCAGGGCTTCAGGTAGGGACAGCATCAGAGCCTGACGTAGGGAGAGCGACACGGCCTGAGTGAGGCCTAGCATCAGGCCCTTAGCTAGGGACACTGTCAGGACATGAGTTAGGAGCAGCATCAGGGCCTTTGTAGGATGAGCATTAGGGTCCTAGCTAAAGAGATGATCAGGGCCTGAGTTAGGAGTAGGTTCAGGGCCTTAGGTAGGGAGAGTGTCAGGGCGTTAGTTAAGACTAGCATCAGAGCCTTTGTTAGGTATCGTCTCAGGGCCTGTGTTATGAGTAGTGTCAGGGTATTTGTTAGGGACAGTGTCAGGACCTGAGTTAGGAGTAGTGTGAAGGCTTTAGTTAGGGCCAGTGTCAGGGCCTGAGTTAGGAGTAGTCAGCGACTTAAGTTAGGGACAGTATTAAGGCTTCAGGTAGGATAAGAGGCAGGACATTATCTGCAGACCGAGTCAGGTTACGGGCTAGGGAAAATGTTAGGAAATGAGCGAGGGATAGTTTGAAGGCCTTAGTTATTCAGAGTATCAGGGACTTATTTAGGCCCCTTCTCAGGACCTTAGCCAGGGACAGTGTCAGGGTAAGGCTTAGGAGCAGCACAATAGCCTCTGTAGGATCAGCATCAGGGTCTTTGTTAAAGACATTATCTGGGCCTCTGTTAGGGACAGCTTCAGGGCCTCACTTAGGGACAGTGTCAAGGCTTAAATCAGGAGAGTTTTTGGACGTTATTAAGACATTCTTTAGGATATATTCTCAGCATAGTGTCAGGAC